>NC_053124.1:7253175-7513175 GCF_010015445.1 Perca fluviatilis | reverse complement strand
GCGTCAACTACTCCATTCCATCCTGCATCCCAGTCATCAAACAGTTCGGACTTCTACGGCCGACGCGTTTACATCCACAGAAGCTTCGCGACAAGTTTGTTTTCTTCCACCACCGGGACAATCCATTCCATCCATCTGGTCACCTGCACGCTCTGTTGCACCTGTCCCACGTCATCTGAATGCTTCACCCACTGGTTCACATAAGGGGGCTGAACGCATCATCAGGCTACACAGAAAACCCGGACCGGACTACAGTGCTTTCCCCACTTCACATACACTCAATCATACTCTCCAATCATTTGCTAATCGGCTCACTGTCCCCTCAACTGCAATACCCCAACACCCCAACGACCACACGCACTGCTAACCGGGACAACCTCAGATCTCTCCAGCCTCGCCCCATCCCACCACCCTCTCACCATGCCAACTTTGCCCTCCTCAACACCCGGACGCCAACAATAAAGCCCCTGTCCTCCATGAACTAATCCTCGACAACACTCTTGACTTCCTTCTGCTCACCGAAACCTGGCAACAACCCAACGACTTCTTCTCCCTCAACCAAGCATCCCCCTGGCTACAACTACATCTGCAACCCCCCCCTACACCCGTGGAGGTGGCCTCGCCGGCCATTTTCAATCAGAACTTCCGGATCGACAGAACTCACCCTCCCCTCAGTATCATCGTTTGAATATCTCGCCTTCAAAACTCTTTCCTCCATGACAGTCATCCTCATTTACCGGCCACCTAAACCAAATCCCTCCTTCCTCTCTGATTTTACTGAACTCCTCACACTAGCCTCATCTCTTTCACGCGCTGCTGCTACTCGGTGACTTAAACATCCACATGGACTCCCCCACATGCAAGCTCTCATCAGAATTCAAAATTTTACTACGGATAACTTCTCTCTCACCCAACATGTCACATTCCCCACCCATAAAAAGGTCACATCCTCGACCTGGTCTGCTCCACCAACCAACCAGTGCTCGACCTCCATCCATGCCTCTTTCCCCTCTCTGATCACAAACTGATACGGTTCACCATCCCTTCTCCAACCCCACGCCTCCTCAGAGAAATCACCTTCCGCAACCTCAAATCATCACTATCCCACCATCTCTCTGACCGCTCTCCACCACTCTCCACCTCGACTCAACCCTCACCTCACCCGATGACCTCACAGACCACCTCAACTCCACCTTGTCTACCTCCCTCAACACCCTGGCCCCCTCAAAACAAAACTCGTCACTTTTAACACCTCTTCACCCTGGTACACACCTGCACTCCGAAAATGTGAAACAAACTGGCCGCCAAACTTGAACGTCTGACAAAGAAATCATCCCTCACAGTCCATCATGAAGCCTATAAACCCCATCTCATCGCCTACAAAGATGCCCTCATTGCTGCCAACTCTGCCTACCTCTCCACCATCCTCACCGACCCCCGCCAAAACCCCAGAACCCTCTTCTCCACATTGAACAACCTCATCAAGCCTCGGACCAACAGCCTCCTTACCTCTACTCCGGATCTCTGCAACTCATTCCTCCACTTTTTCACTGACAAAATCAATCTCATTTACAAATCCCTATCCCCTGTATCTGACCTTCCAGGATCTACTCCAGCACCTACCTTGGACCCTCCTCTCTCCATCCCTCCAGACCTCCCCACCCCTCCTCCACACTTCCTCCTCTCCCAGTTTAACCCAGTCACTCCTCCTGAAATCTCCAAACTCATCAGCTCTTCCAAACCCACTACCTGCTCCCTTGACCCCCCCCCTACTCTACTTCTGAAGTCCTGCCTCCCGGCTATGCCCTACCTCACTAACCTCTTCAACTCCTCACTGTCCCTTGGAACTGTCCCTCTGCTTTCAAAACTGCCGCTGTCACCCCAATCCTTAAAAACCTGGTCTGGATCCCTTCTCTCTCAACAACTACCGCCCAATATCCAACCTCCCCTTTCTGTCTAAAACCCTGGAACGCTAATTGGCCTCACAATACTACAAAACCCATCTTCTTGCCAACAACCTATTCGAACCTCTCCAATCTGGTTTTCGCCCCTACACAGCACAGAAACCGCTCTCCTCAAAGTCCTCAACGACCCTCCTCACCTTTGCTGACACCGGTTCCCTCAACATCCTCATCCTCCTCGACCTGAGTGCAGCCTTCGATACTGTGAGCCATAACATCCTGCTCACCAGACTCAAAGACCTCGGTATCGACGGTACTGCACTCAGCTGGCTCCACTCCTACCTTTCCAACAGATCCCATTTCATCTCTCTCCACAACCACACCCCTCTGCCACAGCCACAGTCACTCAAGGTGCTTCCCCAAGGCCTCGTACTTGGCCCCCTCCTCTTCATCATCTACATCCTCCCTCTTGGTCAGATACTCCGCCACTTCAACCTGGACTTCCACTGCTATGCTGACGACACCCAGATCTACCTCAGCACCAAATCCCCCACAATCCTCCCCTCTCCCACATCAACTCCTGTCTGTCAGCTATTAAAACCTGGATGCAACACAACTTCCTCAAACTCAACAGCGACAAAACAGAATCCTTCTGATCGGCTCCAAATCCACACTCAGCAAAACCAATAACCCCACTCTCACCATCGACGGGCACCATTGTCTCCCCATCTCCCCAGGCCCGGCAACCTTGGCGTTATCTTTGATTCCACCCTCTCCCCTTGAGCCTCACATCCGTCAAGTCATTAAAACCTCCTTCTTTCACCTCCGCAACATCGCCAAAATCAGACCCTCTCTCACACCCCCCGCTGCTGAAAGACTCATTCACGCCTTCATCTCCTCCCCGACTGGACTACTGCAACTCACTTTCCCTCGCATCAGCTCTACCAACATCAACCGACTCCAACTGGTCCAGAACTCAGCCGCCCGCCTCATTACCTGCTCCAAATCCTGGCACCACATCACTCCAGTCCTAAAACAACTCCACTGGCTTCCCATTTCCCACCGGATCACCTACAAAATCCTGGTCCTCACCTATAAAGCCCCCCACCATCTGGCCCCCTATACCTCACTGACCTCCTCTCCCTTACCAACCCTCACGGTCCCTCAGATCCACCTCAGCCGGTCTCCTCTCCATCCAAAAGTCCAACCTCGCTTGTTTTGGGGACAGAGCCTTCTCCAGAGCAGCTCCCAGGCTCTGGAACTCCCTCCCCCAAGAGATCCGCACCTCTGAGTCCCTCACCATCTTCCAGTCCCGCCTCAAGACCCATCTCTTCACCTCAGCCTACCCATAGTCCACCTGCCCCCCTCCCTTTTCATCTGTATCTTGTTTTGTTCTACTTGTTTTGTTTGCTCGTTTTGTTTTGTTATGTTTTTATAATCTACCCTGCCCTGTAAAGCGACTTTGAGTCCATGAAAAGCGCTATATAAATTCAATTTATTATTATTATTATTATTATTTTCGACCCCACAGGAGAGAGAGCGCTCTGCCTTTTTATTACCAAGAGTTTACAGACACGTCTCTGCTGATGGGGTATCACCTGGGACCTGAGCCAGTAAACTAGAGACACACCCACCAAACGAGAGAAAACATATCTCAAACATAGACTTAATATTTACAGTCTATGATCTCAAAGCAGTCACACTGTTCTGAGATTGAACCATAGACAGTAAAATAATGGACACAGCAACGCCTTAGACTTCGACGGAGACCAGTGAAGGATATTAGAAGCACTTTTCCGGTGAGCGCTGAGCGTTACTGAGCAGCCTCCAACTGACAGAGACGACGTAGATGTGACGTGAGCAACCTGTCTGAAAGTGTGAAGTCTTCTGGTAGCTGTGCCAAGAGAAATCTCAATCATTCCCAATCTTACAGAGACGGAGAGCGTAGGTATATGTAAGGAGATAATATGGGCACAGGCTAATTATTGATCACTAAAATTCTAGTTAACATTAGTAATTCAACTTATAACAGCTAATGTGAGTCCAAACTGCCTTCGAGCTTCTCCTGTACTATACGGTAATTCCTCTACTATGCGACAGTAAGTCGCGTGGTTATGACACAATAGTTAGCTTATTTTTACAAAAAACGTCTGCTACGGAGCCATAACGTGAGATACAAGGTAATGGAGCCTTTTATACATTGTTGTGTTTCTTCATAACTAAACAATGGACAAATAGTCTTTAAACGCTTCAGATGTAAAGTTATTCGCTGTCAAAGTGACGCCAAAATGAATGGCAGTCAATGGGATGCTAACGGGAGGTGATGGCTTGTTAGCCTATGAGTCTCCCCATAGGAGGTACGTCTCTCTCTCTCTCTCTCTCTCTCTCTCTCTCTCTCTCTCTCTCTCTCTCTCTCTCTCTCTCTCTCTCTCAAAATCAAGCTGTTCCACTTAGCGCTCCCCCTAGAGACCTGGACAACTTCCGTTGTGTAATCTGGATGCAGAGTTTATTTCGTAACATTTGTTTTCTGGGATTGTGTCCTCTTTTTCATGGTTTCTGTATTTTTAGCGCGTTTGTGTGATTGGTTGTGTTGTGTGTATTTTCAGCGCGTTTGCTAAATGCTGCGCATGGGTTGTCAAATTTATAAAGATGTTTTCTTAAAGGTCCCATGACATGGTGCTCTTTGGATGCTTTTATATAGACCTTAGTGGTCCCCTAATACTGTATCTGAAGTCTCTTCTATATAGGCCTTAGTGGTCCCCTAATACTGTATCTGAAGTCTCTTTTATATAGACCTTAGTGGTCCCCTAATACTGTATCTGAAGTCTCTTTTATATAGACCTTAGAGGTCCCCTAATACTGTATCTGAAGTCTCTTTTATATAGACCTTAGAGGTCCCCTAATACTGTATCTGAAGTCTCTTTTATATAGACCTTAGAGGTCCCCTAATACTGTATCTGAAGTCTCTTTCCCGAAATTCAGCTTTGGTGCAGAATTACAGCCACTAGAGCCAGTCCCACAATGAGCTTTCCTTAGGATGTGCCATTTCTGTGTCTGAAGCTATTGAGGAGGAGAGTGGGAGTGGCAAGGTGGAGGGTGGGGGTGTGGCCTTGACCAACTGCCACTTTTCTCGTTTGAAAGCCATAATGTCTCTCTCTCATGGGTTGGCCAAATTCTCTGGGCGGGCAAAGCAGAGAAAGGGGAGGTAACCTTGCTTGTTATGACCTCATAACAAGCAGATTCCAAAACAGCTCATCTGAGCTTTCATTTTCATTTTCAATACCCAGGGCTCAGTTTACACCTATCACCATTTCTAGCCACTGGGGGACCATAGACAGGCTGGGGGAACTCATATTAATGTTAAAAAAACTCATAAAGTGAAATTTTCATGCCATGGGACCTTTAATTTGCTTGTGTTTTGTCTATTTGCATGTGTTTCATTAAAGGAACACAGCGACTTATTGGGACTTTAGCTTATTCCCCGTATCCCCCAGAGTAAGACAAGTCCATACATACCCTTCTCATCTCCGTGCGTGCTGTAACTCTGTCTGACGCCCCCAGCTTAGCTTAGCCTAGCACAGATCCTGGAGGTAACCGGTTCCAACTAGCCTACTGCTCCCAATAAGTGACAAAATAACTCCAACATGTTCCTGTTTATATGTTGTGATTTGTATAGTCACAGGGTGTACAAATAACAAGGTCACTATGCTTTTACTATCTAGTAATTGTTGACTCTATTACTCCAACTCTGAGTGAACTCCAGGCCAACTCTCTGCTCCTCACCACGGGGCTTCAGGTGCTGCTAGCAAATCACTCCGCCCAAGTAGCAGAAGCAGCAGTGCTTCGCCTTTCTGAGAATATAGTTCCCAGTTTGTATACGGTTAGAAGACGGCTGTGTCTCATGTGACCTTGTTATTTGTACATGCTGTGACTATACAAATATCGAAAGTGTCGCGATAAGTATGTAATATTTTGTGGAGCGCTGCGTCCCGTCCGTTGGCTGCGTGACTTAGTTGGGTTTGATTTAGAGCTCGCTTGAACCGCTATAATGATCATGTTCCATTGGCCAGTTACCGTGCCACTTGCACGTTAGTACACGTCAGCTCACGGGGCCACTACGTGACAAACTCTATGGAGCGTACCACGTGTGTGCATATTTCGAGAGAGTGACTGTGTAAGTGAAGAAATAGATAGACAACAAAACGGAACGAATCACAGAAGTGAAAGAAAAGTTGTGTCCTGTTCTCTTTATTTATTTATTTTATACTGTCCAACCAGTAAAACATGTCCTGTTCTGTAGACATGGTCCTTATTTATATATTCATGTTGGACCAGTCCAATATGACAGCCAGTTGAAATAAAACTTGTGTTGTATTTGTTATGAATCTATTTTGATGCGTTTTCCCATAACTTTTGTAATTTGACATAGGTTTAAAAATATCAAAATTAATATCGATATAGCAATATTCATAATCGATATCCCAATATCACATTTTGTCAATATCGTGCAACCTTAGTCTGGATAACCCTGGCTGATGAAAGACCCAAAAAGCATGTAACACTGCAGGAAAAAAGTCAGGGCAAAAAGTAATTGATACAAAAACACATTTACAGTATCTTTATACACAGTTTGTCAAGTGTGCTAGGGTCAGTGTAACGCTTCAATTTTCTAAGCAGAAACGGACATTTGGAAAAACAGAAAAATGGGTTCAAATATCAAATATTTCCGCCTTGACAAATTAAAAAATTGGATCTTTAAACTGTTTTTCCAATTTTCAGTTTTTATTCAGAGGATCAGAAATTTCGAAAATTACAAATTAGGTCTGGGCTCCAATTATTCAATACTGCGATGGTATCCTCTTCCTCGTTCCGCCTAGCTACGCCCCCCCAGACGCAATTTTGTAATTTTCTAAATTTCTGATCCTCTGAATAAAAACAGAAAATTGGAAAAACAGGTTACAGGTCCAATTTTTTAATTTGTCAAGGTGGGAAAAAAAATGAAAAATTGGATATTTGAACCCATTTTTCTTTTTTTCCAAATGTCTGTTTGTGTTTAGAAAATTTAACTGATAAGCGTTACACTGACCCGCTAAGCCGGGTTACTGTTTTTAAACACAGTGTTCAAAGATGACCCCTCCTCCCCAGCAGAGAGAGAAGGCATCGGTGGTCGAGCGAGCTAGAGAATGAATTAAGAGATGGAACGGCGTACAAAGCAGCGAGTCATAGGAGTAAACCAATCTTTTCGGGTGGTGACACGGCGGTTATGTTCTAAACCACAAATAAAACACACACCTGCTGTTATTAGGCCCGTTGGAGATGAACTGCGCCTCGCCTGTGAAGTGGACGAGAGCAGGTGGGAGCAGCCGGGGGGGGGGGGGAGGGCTGACAAAAATCCGCTTTCAAGTCGGACAGTTTCCAGCCGCTTCAGGAAGGAAGTCACAGAAACACTCACATCCTGTTAGATCTGATTACGATTTAATAAAAGGTTATCAGACCCATATATCAGCTTGTACTCTCTACTTATGACAGAGTGGCAGTCTACATGCAACCTGTTGCTTATTTTTATGAACAATTGTACAATTGTTCAGATTGTACAATTGTTAATAAAAATAAGCAACAGGTTAAACTAAATCTGTTCAGGATTTAGTCTCTGACTTCTAAACGTCACTATAAGTACAGAATAAGCCTTTACATCAGACAAATAGCAATTCAAATCCTTCCAATTCAAAATCAATCAAAAGTTGATATAAAACGTCATCATGCTGAGTCGATTCTGATCAGCTGAGAGTCAGGCGTTTCCCAGCATGCCCTGGGTCCGCCTGGCTCTTGCAGTCGGTGAAAAGCAACTGCGCTGCCTGCGTCTCAAAACTGCGGCCGCTTTGATCTCGTGACGTTATCGTTGCCCACGTGTGCATGACGTCAGAGCAAGTCGGGATCGACACAAATCTAACCGGCACGCATTGGGCGGCGATCGCCGGTGATCGATTCCGCGCAGACCCGGCTCATCTCAAACGAGCCTATTGTCTGGGAGTTGACACGCCCACGTGAGGCCCGAAGGCTCTTTGCTGACACCCACAAACGTCCTGCACTCAAAATAAGAAGGAAAGAGAAAATTCAGGCAGACGGCTGGCTTTCTGCCGACACGCCAAACACTTGTAGTGTATAGGTCATAATAAGCGATGATTGAGAGGGATTGCTTTTGTATTAATCGATGCATTGTTTATTTGAGGATAGCCCTGCATATTATACCTTTAAAAACAAAACTGGTCTGACAGGCTACATGACATTTTTTTAAATGTTATGTACGTGTTTGCCCCATGTTGTTTCACATTTTTATTACCAACATTATAAGTGGCACCGGTATGAACTTTTAAGTTTAACTTGACAGCAAGATCATGTCCCCCCAACCCCACCCATCCTTAAATTGAGTGCCACTCTTTTTTTTCCCTGTACCCGCCCCTGGCAAGAAGATGCTGCGGTGTGTCGAACATCCACATCAAACGGACTTCATCTGCGTTCAGTGAACCGACGCGAGTCGATTTGCCCGTTAGTCGTGTGTATGTTACAGGCGGGACTAAACCCGAGACAGTTCAGAAAAGTTCTGCCACAGCCTGAAACACAGGCGTAACTTCTTAAACCTAGTGCGCATCACCTTAGCAGTTGACCTATTTACTGACGACTTACCCACCTCGTTCCTTGTTTTTTTTCAGTGCCTGCAGCTGAAACGATCTCTCCCTCCGCTGGGCCAGACACATATTCAACAGATGGATCTTGGCTCTGAAGTGAAAAGGCTGCGTCAAGTTACTAATCGTGCTTAAAACGCAGCCGGAAGTGTAGGGATTTTGCCATACAACAATAAAAGCGTCATTCTTTGGCTAAGGCAAAAATAATATAGAAATGATAAAACTTGAAATGGTGGGCGCTTGGGTAGCTCACCTGGTAGAGCGCGCGTCCATCTACAGAGGCGCAGTCTTCGACGCAGCGGCCGCGGGTCCGAGTCCGACCTGCGGCCCTTGTGCTGCATGCCATTCCCCCTCGCTCTCTCCCCTTTCATATCTAAACTGTCCTGTCACAAATAATAAAAAAAAATAATAAAAAAATAAAGACTAGTGTAACATATCAAGTAGGAGTCGTTCTGATAGGTTATTTTTTTTAAACAGTAGCCTATAAGATATAGAAAATTACATGTAAAATATGGATAAATACATGCAGATTGGAATTGGTGAAATATAGCCTACCAAACAAGACAAAAATCAAACATATAACTCCTAAATCTACATATAATCTTTGCGTTAGAAGGAATACAATTTGGTTCGGCCTATGCACACGTTCATATGCGCGCGTGTAACTCAAAGATAATATATATTTAATCTGTATTCAGCCTACGTCATCCAACAAAACAGAAGGTTTGTCAGTCCAGTTATTGTTCAGGACGGAATTGACTTGCAAAGATTTGTTGGCGTCAAGAAGTGTTTTATTTTGAAAAATGATACCGGAAAACCTGCTGTGCGTGTAACTTGCTAGACACTGGGTGGATCAGGAGGAAGAAGGTGCTGCTTTTCCTTTTTTTTTTTTTTCTTTAAAAAAAAAAAAAAAAAAAAAAAAAAAAAAAAAAAAAAAGAGACTTAAAGATAACGTTAACGAAAGAAAACCTCGGACGTGAGGTAACCCTCTCAAACTGGTAGCCTACATGTTCAGGCTTGAGTATTAAGGGAAGTTGGTTTGCGGTGTGTTCATGGGCAAATGGAATTACATTAAGAAAAAAAGTCCTCCAATCTCAGTAGTCTAATCCACAACTCACTCAATCTAATCCCTCGGATGCAAAACCGAAGAAGAAGCCTAAATAGCATTTTAATCGGAACATTTCTAGTAGCCAGACAGAGAGAGGTACTCTGGCTGAGTGGGTGTCAACTCTGGAACATTCTTCGTCAATGAGTCTGCTCTGTAGTTTATAGTTTACACAGACCTGATACCAGTAGGCCTGTATCCTACAGGCAGTAGGCTAGCAGCTATGACCACACCACCTACAACATGATTTGAATTATTACCAACAGTTGATGATGAATAACAAATAATAATACATAATTATGAAGGTGTGTCGGAGGTTCAACCCAGAAGGCATGTGGGGATAAGTTGAAAGCTTTTCTGAAAGAATTTTGTGATTATAGTCAAATAATGGGGGCAATTAAACCTATGTTCTCTCCTTAAAATCCCTTTAAATATTGGTTAAGGTTAAAAGAAAAGAAAAAAAAGGGATCTGGACTGAAAGCATATTACAACCAAGGGGGGGAATATGGGATATTACAGGGACAATTTAAAAATTAAATAACAGTTTGACAATTAAGGAAAAACATGCTCAAATACAGTAAAGTATAAAGCTACAGCCAGCAGCTGATCTGCTTAGTTTAGCATAAAGACTGGAAACAGCCAGCCTGGGTGTGTCCAAAGGTACCAAGAAATAGTCTGGCACTTAACCCCCCATTAAACTGCAACTTGTAGTTTTTACACTTTGGGTTTTTGTTTGAATTTGGAGTTGCTAATACCTTCTAACATAGCCAGACTAGCTGTTTCCCCGTTTCTATTCTTTCTGCTAAAATAAACTATCCCCTGCCTAAAAGATAAAGAGTGGTGTCAGTTTTCTCATCTAACTCTTAGCAAGAAAGCAAATAAGCTCGTTTCCCAAAATGTGCTTTAAGTATTGCTTAAAAGGGACGTGTTCACTGTTTAAAGGGTACGGAAGAGGATTAGGGCCACATGTTAAAAAGGTTTTAAGTTCTGAGTTTAAAGTAAGAATTCTGACTTTATTCTCAGAATCCTGAATTTATTCTCAGAATTCTGACTTCATTCCTGACAGAATTAAGGGCTTTTCACACGGGAAGCGATTGTCGTTTTATTTTACTGTAACTTTAGGCTACTTACACAGTTCTGTAGTATCTGAAAACACAACATACAGTATTTTCATTGCAAATGTTGACGGGATGCAAAGTTATGGGTGGGGATACTTTGACAGAAGATGTTTTTGGAAGGTGAGGACATTTTGGCCTGTCCTCGCTTCTCTAAAAGATGTTTGAGGGTCAATACTTTATTTGAGGGTTCAGGTTAGAATTAGTTAACACAAGGCTAAGGGTTTAGGCAGTTAGATGGTTAAGGTTAGGGTACGGGGTGCATTAAGTAGAGAAGTAGTTGTGTAAGAGAGAATGTAGTCAACTGTTTGCATAGTTGTGTGGGTGTGTATACTTAAGGATGACAAGAAGAAGAGGAGGGGAAAGGCACCACAGATGTGAAAGATCTTGCCACTGCACATTTCACTGAAATAACATCGGGAACAGCAAGCTTGACTTGCAGACTGACGACTGGGATTACAAACACGTATTGTTGCTTGGAAAGCGTTGGCAGTAATCAAGAGTTCTCTCATGTCCTGTAAGGAAATTAGTTCACAATGTACCAGACACCAAAACATGGGGTCCACTTACAATGACAGACTAAATGTGGCTCTACCAGTGTTACTTCAGAGGTAGGATTTCATCATAGAAACCTTAAAGGTTTAAATATGCATATAAATGGGTTAGAAAATGTGTTGTTGACAGCAACAGCATAGTGTTAAATTAGTGACTTATTAGCTACATGTGAACTAATAGTAATTTGGCTTAGCGACACATTTCTGTTATCAAAGCCAAGGTTAAGTTGTGCAGTAAAACTTATCTTAACTCAAATATTCAATCATAATTGTATCTTGAGTTCCGCATTCAACAGAATGTATTCTTGAAGCACAGAATAGCGTGGGCTCTGGGTGGGGAGCAGCTCTGAAAGTGTTACATTCACTTCACCACTAACTATTTCTCTTCAACATCTGGCCTCTGATATGATCTACCAAAGTGTCGCGCCGTCACTCCCTCTCTCTGCCCATTTATCGCTCTTACAAATATTTACACACTTCCTGTTGCTGCTCGCCTTCTCGCTAGTTTCCTGTCTCGCGCCTCTTTCATTAGCCTCGGAGCCACCGACTGTGATGCAGACATGTCTCGGTGTCGTCACTTCACCGGTTAGGTGTTAGGTGAACATAGATCTGTTCAACTTGTTCAACCTGTTTCCCAGTAAGGTTGACTCTTGTGTGTCTGAACTTGTAAAGACTCAGTAAGACTCTCATATACCCTAACACAGGGATTCCCAACCGGGAGGGGGTACTTCTGCAGGTGCCAGGGGGTACATGGAAAGATTGGAGATTAGCACAAATATTATCACTAAGTCAGCTCTAACACCTGAACACTACACGTTGCAGGTATGTATGAGTGTGTGAAAAACTAGTTAGCAAGCAAGCAAATAAGTTTAAACATGTAGCTAAAAGTGATGGATAAACGGTAGAAATAATTAAAGTAACAAATTTAAATGTAACAGTTTAAATGGAGTAGTTAAAAGTAACTAAATGGTTGAATTACTCAGCTGCACTCCAAGTAGTTGTAGACAAGTAGTAGTACAACCTGCTGACCAAACCAACCTTAATATTGACAGTTCAAATTGTATGAAATATCCACTTTTATAGAATGAATAATGTTATCCGTTTGGAACATAACATTGGGAATCAATAAAGGGGGGCACGCGAGTTCATCCGACAGGCCTGTGGGGGTACCTCAGACTGAAAAGGCTGGGACCACTGCCCTGATGGACCATGTCCAGCAGCTCTCCAACATAACCACAAAGGGGCAGTGTTTCCTTTTGTAACCACGGTGTTCTTCTAAAGCAGCGGTTCTCAAACTTTTTTCAATAATGTACCACTTATGAATTGTTTCTTTTAAGCCAAATACCCCCTGACCAGCGCTAATCATTTTCGGTAGAAAAAAAAAAAAAAAAAAAAAGTGTATAGAAACAGGAACAGTACAGCGCCGTCAGCGATAGATTTACTAAACAACAGCCTTGGAACTGAAAAAAATATTTAAATGCTGATGAGAAAAAGAGACAAAAACTGTAAAAAAGACAAAAACTTGGAAAAAGATGGTAGAAGGAAGGAAGGCAGGAAGTAAGGCAAGAATAGGTCAAAATAGTATCAAAAACTTCAAAAACAGTGACATAAGAAGAAAAAAAGGACAGTAGAAGGAAGGCAGGCAAGATTAGGTCCAAAGAAGGCGACACAAATGTCACATTTTTGGAAGAAAAAAAAAAAAATAATTCTACATAAAGAGGAACAATGTTCTGGACAACAGCCTTGTAACTATTAAACATTTAGTTAAATATCTCACGTACCCCCTGCAGTCCTCCAAAGTACCCCATAGGGCTACACGTACCCCCATTTGAGAAACACTGCTCTAAAGTACAGGGCCTCAATACAGGGCCTTTTCAAATACTTATTAATTCAAAAGACCACATGCAAAATATTCCCAGGGGCCTTTGGGTCCTCTGAAGGTTGACTGAAAGGTTGACTCTGGGACAGTTTCCCTCTTTGTCCAGTTGGGAATCTAGTCTTGCACAACATAAACTCTGGGTAATGACTTCCCTCATGTCCTCAGAGATGCCAAATTTGAAGCTTAGTGCACGTAGGACGGAAAATCAATACCCCAATTTTAACAAATTACACTGAATCAATGTATTGATTCATTATGCGAGGTACACGACCTTTCACGAGATTTCATTAGCCTTAAATGAAGAGCACTTCACCTCTCGGGGGATTTTTAAGTGACATGGTTTTAAAAAGTGCTGTGTAGTTTCAAATGATTGGAGAGTCATTGTCTCCGTCTTTAATCCGGGCCTTTTTTAACCAGTAAGACATCACAACTTTTTACACAACCTTTCAGAATAAAATTCAAATGTTCCTATGTTTTCTACAAGTGCAGAATTAGACCCGCATTGTATTTCTTAGCTGGGCAATCAGAGTCCAGGGAGCTGAACTGGAAACTCGCAGGCACTTGACATTTTACTTCTCAAACCTTTGACTGGAAACGCTAACATGTCACCAAGTTACGGGCCCGAAAGCTGCACATCTTCTGGCCTAATTGGGTTGGATGGCTAAGCCAGATATTGAGGTGACATTTTGCTGGAGAATTCCCTCAGCTCAGTGTGCCTTCGTTTATCAACGTCTGCCTGCTTTTGCTGAGTAGTTTGTTTTTGCCCTTCGCACAATATATCACCTGTCACATCTAATGGGCCCCAGTATGGAGTACACAGGGCCCCGGCAGATCCCTTGGGTTCATCATTGTTTCCATTTTCACCATTGCCACAGATAACTCCTTCGATAGCTGCAGCCCTCCACCTCCTCCATACTGGAGAGCTCTCCTTGTGCCGGCATGAAATCAAATAGAGGCGCTTTGCAATAAACTGTACAGAAGTCCCACTGAAGTGCTAGGATTGAATTTGGATAATAACAATGGACTTATTTGTTGACACGTTATTCAAGTATTTGGCTGATACGCAGAATCTCATCTCTATAGCTCTCTGCATTGATACTGCCTCCAATGATGACAAGCCTTGTTTTTCCAGTGAGGGAGATGCCGCCCACACCATCACACTGCCTCCACCAAAAGGTGTTACTCTATCGGTGCAGCAATCAGCATAGCCGATTCACTCACTGGAGAAACGAGGCTCGTCATCATTGGAGGCAATCTCAATGCAGAGAGATATAGAGATGAGATTCTGCAACCAGCGGCAATCCCATATCTCCTCAGTCTCTATCCTCCAAGATGACAACGCTCGCCCCCACAGGGCGGGGTTTATCAGAGACCACCTCCAGAATGTGGGAGTGGGGAGTTACTTTCGTGAAGGTACACAAGCTGGAAAATTGCCCCATTAACTTACATTGTAGCTCGTTTCCCCGCTGCCGACTGCAGCGATCCTGATTTTTAAATAGTTTCCTTTACCGGTGGTTTCCAAATGTTTTGGCTCCTAAGTGGTTAATCAGTACTCACCAAAGCCTTAGTGTGGACATGAGGTGTGAGCAGCTCAGTCAAATCTTTTTGGGAGAGTTCCCAAGGTGGTCGAGCAAGCTAGGCCGTGAATGAAGAGTATATCAAGTCAGTTTTTTTTTTTTTTTTTTTTTTTTTTTTTTTTTTTTTTTTTTTTTTTTTGTTTTTTTTTAAAAAAAAAAAAAAAAACTTGGGGGGGGGGGTGGTTTTTTTTTTTTTTTTTTTTGAGAGGGGTGTTTTTTTTTGTGTGTGTGTGTCAGTTAAAGTTAATGCGTCAGTTTGGGACGCCAAAGGGCGTGACAAAGCGGCGGAACTTGGGAATGAGGAACCCCGATATTATAAACCTGCACGCCAATATTGGCTGGGGGTTACACACCCATGTGAGGCCATAAGGCTCTTTGCTGCCGCCCATAAACATCCTGCACGCAGCAAAATGAAAAAAATACCAGACACCATCACACACTTCTAGTGGGTCATATGTGATGATTGAGGGAGATTACTTTTGTATTATTCCATACATTGTTTTTTAGTAAAATGCTGCATATTGGCCTACCATTAAAATCAGGAAACACCTATTTTTCTCTTCAAATCACTTGTGATCTTAGATTTATCTTGCTAAATTATTCACATTGTAGGTGTTGACCCTTGACACTTGACACTACAGACAGTCAAGTCAGAAAGGTTAGTGACGACTAGGGCTGCAACTAATTATGTTCTCCATCGCTGATTGATCTGCAAACTATTTTCTAGATTATTCAAGCGTTTTTATTTTTTATTTTATTAGTTTATTTGTCAGGGACCATGCACAGTTCAGGCTCTGTACCAGAGTTAGCTATACAGCTAATTTACATCTGTGGTCCCTGGGCAAGGGAGATAAAAAGGACAATAAATATACTATCAAAACAGATAAAAACTTGTGACAAGCATTACATCACATATAAACCAGAATACAAAATATACATTCCATGTTATAAAAAGATCAATGATCACATAGTTGATTCGCCTTCAGCCAAGTTATTAAGGACATTTTAATACTGCTGAGACTTGCACCATCTCTAATGTGAAGTGGAATTAAGTTCCACTTTTCTACTACAGTAAATGAAAAAGCTGATTGACCAAATTTAGTCTTCCTAAATTGAGTGTAACAGTGACCTCTTACAGAAGCCCTGGTGACCCTTACATTATCTCTGCAAAATGACACACATTGCTTGAGTGGGGGTGGTGCAAGATCATGGGTCAATTTATACATCAGGAACATGACTGCTAAACAGAGAAAACTGTCAGAGGTTAATAGGTTATGTTTTTTGTTTGGTTGACAAAATGTGGCGATGCATTTCCTTAAGCCCAGGCTGACATCTTCATTGTCATGTTTGTTCAATATCAAAATATTTATATATAAAAACTGAGAAAAGCAGCAAATCCTCACAAAATTGGAACCAAAGAAGTGTGTGTTTTTGCCTTGAATTATACAACATATAACCTAATTGTGATGCAGTTGTAAACCCATATTTCCCCATCACTTGTATTACTTGTTGGATTACTGTTCTGTGGTAGATGATCATAATTGACACCTTCAGAAATAAAAGCCATCAGTTAAAACATTTGAGTGTTTTTTGACTACCATATTATCCAAATAAATCTTTGTTACTCCAGAGAAAAGGTTGTTAAAATGGGTGTGTATTGAACTGTTTGAAGTATGAAATATATTTCCTGTAAGGGCTGAATTACTGGCATGTCTGACTAAAGTTGTACTAAACTATTATTTTTTATGGCTCGCATAGATCCAAGAAAACTTAACCAAACTTAACTAAACTATATAAACGGTTCTTGTATAGATCCCGGAAGCTACTGCTGCTGCCAAGACGGACAGTATCAAGACATCTTAAATGAGGAAAGAGCTTTCTATACCTTTCAAAATAAAACCTACATTGAATTCTCAAATATTATGTGGCTAATTATATATCCTACAGTTTTTTTACGATCGCTATGACAATTTTTTTCAATACTTTTAACAACTTTCCTACACTCTTAACGCACCAACACGCCTACAACACACAATTGGCAAAACAGTTAATTTCATGCTCAAAATCACACATTGTAAACTAAACTCCAAAACTAATTTTCAAAATACAATAATTCACTAACACAATGTATTATGTCTACCAAAACAAATCATGTCTCAAAATAAAATAATTCTTCCAAAACACAATATCATACAAAACACTAACATCCCATGGAATTACAGAAACTGCATTATTTTATGTGTCAGGTCTGCCCTAATATAACAGACAATGATTGTATTGTTCATAGATTGTGTTTAGCACTGCAGTTTCTCTTGAAGCCTCTCTAAATTTTGGTTTGTTTAGTAAATGCATGCATATTTAAGATAATTTTTTGGGCTTTTCCGCTTTTATTTGACAGGACAGCTAGGTGAGAGAAAGGGGGAAGACATGCAGGAAATTGTCACAAGTCAGATTTGAACCCTGGACCTCTGTGTCGAGGCATAAACCTCCAAGTATATGTGCGCCTGCTCCACTGATCCAACCTGGCCACCATTTTGTTTCTTTTGCTGCAGAGATTCAATACAAAAAATGAATGACCCATCTCAGAGTAGCTTTATAGAATGTACGGTTTATGAAAAAAAAAAAAAAGAGACAGAGATAGAATTGTCCTGGTACTCCTCTACCTCTCCCTTGTGAAGGCATTTTTCTTATTTTCTGTGTTCATCTACAGTATATTGTTCAAATAGGTCCTCTTTTACTGTACTACCATATGATCATGCGATTGAAAGAACCTCAACACCTGAGTGGGTTTCCTAGAAGGGAATCAGCTGTGATTGATCTATTTGCATAACTTTAAATCAGCCGTTTCTCAATAAATACATGTATAAAAACCAGGGGATATATTTGAGTTTCAATTTACAATATGAACAGCTGTTCACTTTGACTTTAGCCTATAAGTTAGGTTTAGAACATGTTATCTGTTCTGACATACAGTGTGAAAGCATTTGTAAATTTGGCAATAAAAGTCCATTGTTTTGGTCTTGGTGGATCTTGTGTGTAAAAGAAGTTCAAGCATTTTAAATTTGTGTTAACTGTATGAATTTTGAGTCAAAGCAACAAGAAATGTGTTAATTGTATAGCCTCCACAGACAGATGTTGTGCTAACTGGTAAGAGTTTAGGAAAGTTGTTAAAAGTATTGAAAAATGTCTCATAGTGATCATAAAAAACTGTAACACGCCAGTCAGTTTTCGTCTTAAAAGTTAAAATGCATATTATTTCATTGAAATTGTTCATGACGCTGCGCATGATGTATCCCTCTACTTATTAGCCATATTCATTACCAAAACGTGCACATTATTTTGAAGCCAAGAATCACATTTCCGGTATTGTTCTGTGTTAGTTGGGCGACTTGACGCAGCTTTAAATGGGACACATGAAGTTCATTTTCCACAGCTGGTGATGGCGGATGTTGTTGAAAAAGACACCATGAAGAATTACCACATAGCGTCTGAGAAAATTAACCCAGAGGCCAGTCGCTATCCATACTGTATTGTGTGGACACCTATCCCCGTGTTATCGTGAGTTATCGACGTCCCCTGCAAGTCTGCTTCTGACCCAAAACCTCGGGTGGAAGTGACAGCTTTATTAGCTTAGCTAGCTAGCAGACGTACAATACCATCCTGTTGCGGACTTCCTTTTTTAAAAAATTAAGTGTTTATTAATGTGGCCTCGCCGTGTTTATTGGTGCGGCCTCGCTGTTGGTAAGAGTCAGATGATTTGTTTACTGTTAGCGAATAATTGAAAATGTCGGTCCATATAAAACGTTCATTAAGCGAAGCCTACATCAGAAAGCCACATTACACCAAGTTAACTAAATTGGCAAACTTTCACATGCTGAATACTTGAAGGCTTACTACACTTAAAGTCAGCCTTCTTAAAATGAACGTCAGAATACTAATGCTACTGGTCAGTCACATGTTCATGTTTTCAAACACTTGCTAATTATATTCGTAGAACAATGGAGTTAGTAGTCGATGCAGAGGAGATATATTACAACTTTTGAAATTATTTCATGTTATTTATGTTTTAAATAGTTATCTTCCGTTGATAAAGTGCTGGCAGCTGTATATAGCAGTACTAATTCAACAATATCAGCCAATTATTTCCACTGAGGCTGCTCTCTCTTAGTCGACTAATCGGTCGTGTTGGTCTTAGTCAACTTAGATTTCTTTAGTCGATTAGTCACGTTTGATGCTTTTTTCATGCTGAATGACTTATTTCCAAGAAACGTACGAGCACATCTCTGGTAAACACAAGAATTAAAGTGTTGCTTTTGCATGACTCTTTGCGGAGAAACTCAGATTTACAGATCTGTCGATTAAATCAAATAATCGATTAGTCGATACAATTGAGTGTTAGTCGACTAAGAATTTCTTTAAATCGAGCACAGCCCTAATTTCCACATTAAACTGTAAAATCAGTTTGAATTTCTGAACCAGATTAAAAGTGAATTGATTACCCTTTTTTCCACAAAACAGTTATGTTACACATGTAATTTAGTGCTACCTCCGACTGCAGTTTGAGTATTGTACATTTAACACTTACAAAACATAACACTGGCCTTGTGTGTACTGGCCAAAATATAATGTACGAACTTTTTAAGTTTTAATATTACATTTGCAAGTTTTTTTTTCCAGATGGCTGTTTCCATTCATTGGCCACATGGGAATCTGTACTTCCACTGGTGTCATCCGGGACTTTGCTGGACCTTACTTTGTCTCAGTGAGTAATGACTGGTACTGTACAATATGTATGAGAAATTAAGTACAGTGACTTAACATTAGCACATTGGATAATCCGGTAAAACAAGGAGTAGGAGCGTTGACGACTTTTAGCATTTAGCAGCGGTCCACTGAAGACTTTTGTGAAGTAGTTATCAAACACTCACCCCTTGAGCTTGAAAGTAGACTGAAACGTTTGTAACTTGCTCCCTCCCGAGGAATGGGACTTAGTCTGTTAAGGAGGTCGAGTTCTAGCATCGCGGGGCATCGGTCAGAATGCGTGAGCCACAAGACTTTAGACAACATTAACAAACATTTATTTCCACAAAATGGGGATGCAAATGAAAAGATAGCAAAAAGAGACACACATGGGTTGGGGAATCTGAAAGAAAACAAATAGTCAACATTCTCACATGTCCATCTTCAAGAAGTAAGGATAAATAAAGCTGTCACTTAAATAACTTGGACGTGTTATTAAGAATTGAAGTGCAATATAAAACTCATCTTACCAGCTGCCCTCTTAGTGAAGGTGTGATGGAGGAGGAGTGGTGACCAGGTGGACTCAATCAGGTAATTAGGGGTGACAGGTGGGAGCAAGAACCAATCAGTGATGAGGAAAGGAAGTGAGCTCCAGGAAGTGAGGTAGGTGAGGAAAGTGCCAAAATAACAGAAAATAGGGATACTTACTGCACCGTCAATTCCAGTGGATTCCAATGCTAACTCGGTTTAACAGCAAAGCGAGTTAACAGAAAAACGCAGTAAACCCCTCCTACTGAATAATCCTCTTCTTTGTTCTTCATCTGTACTTTCACTATGTTTCAAACTATTACATATTCTGCCCAAATATGGCTAAATACTCGTTTAGTTTAGTTTCGTCTGTCGCCTGCAACCAACCTAACCAAATATAGTTGCATCAGCCATTTCATAAACAATTGGCATACACGCATACATAGCAAGGAGCCATTTGGCCGTTTCACACACAGTTGTTGACAAATACAGACAAACAGGATGTGAGGCGCATTTTCTAAAGTCAAAGCACTAAACCATCTAAATGACATATCCCGGTTCCCATATGTGTCAATGCACACATGGGATTGTTCATCACATCATTAGAAACAGTTCGTTTCTGAGTGGGAAAATCTTTCAAAGGGCTGATTTAGGTTTACATTTTTACTGCCAACACAGATGTCTGGCTCCGTTTGCATTTAGTATAAGTGTAGTACAAAAAAAAAGAACGCACAATGAGCCCAGGCAAATTTAAAGAAACATTTTTTTGTTGCAGGAAGACAACATGGCTTTTGGAAGACCAACAAAGTAAGTAAATGAAAATATTTGGGTTGTGGTGGCTGCTGTGACTCTCCCTGATCTTTCAGGGAACATATTGCTACAGAGGTATAGTCCGAACAAACCCTGTTTCCTGACATCCTACCTGCACAACAATACAGTCGTTTGTCTTTGAATGTACTGTAGGTACTGGATCCTTGACGTTAGCAAAGTCTACGCTAGTGGCTCCAATGCCTGGGACACGGCGGTGCACGATGCTTCAGAGGAGTATAAGCACAGGATGGTAAATAAGCGCTCTTGTGGACATGTCTTTTATTTACTTTTTATACGTGAAAGTGGAAACGCCAGTAACGATTTTTTGCGCTCTTTGTTTTCTCCCAAGCACAACCTCTGCTGTGACAACTGTCACTCGCATGTCGCCATGGCTCTGAATCTGATGCGCTATGAAAACAGCACCTCTTGGAACATGGTCAACCTCTGCCTCCTCGCTCTGATCCATGGAAAACATGTCAGGTAAGAAGGGGTAACATGTCCAGCCCTTGGGGATACTGTGTGCTGGGGTTAGAGCGATGTGTGGTGTAGAAAACCAAGTAAACGTTCCAGCTGTGGCAAAGACAAGTAGAGTTGTTGGGGAAGGATGTGCGACATAACTTAAAAACATGGGACCTTTCACACGGAATAAAAAAAAGATACCGCTTGAATTATGCTGATGATCTCTGTGTGTGAAAATATAAATCTGGTGTTAACATCACATCAAATCTGTTCTGGAGTGGACTCAATTGGCATTGTCAACCAAAACAGGCGTGACCCCATAAGCCGATTTTCTATTTTTATTTTTTTTTTAATATTGCATTAACATTTGTTTAAAAACGTGATAGATTACAGTTTTAATTCTGCGTGTTGCTCTCTACAAGTCTGTCGCCGTGTTTGCACTCGATGGATTGTACCCCCTCAGCGTAGGTGGGATTCTCAGCTGATCGCCATAGCAACGGCACGTGAAACGTCTCGGACATCATTTCATTTGACCTGAAAATACCGTACATGACTGACTTGCAGCACAAAGCCTCATGTTAAACATAAAAAAAAAAAAAAAGATATCATTTGGAATAGTTCTACTTTTTCCACATAGAAACATAATGTTGTAGCTCTGATCTATCGCAGTGGATTTAAAGAGAAATGGTGACCGATTACTATGAAGCTGAAAGGTGCTTGAGGTTGTTCACATCCATAGGACAGTCAATAGTCTTCTGTCCAAAAATATCTGCATTTTATTTGCCTCAAAGGCCCAAACTAGAGCCTACCCTATAATCTGAAGCTGCTCTTTTTTTTTTTCAAGCCACCATAAGAAGTAGGGCTGAAGCTTGTGAATGAGGTTCCTCACCGTGATCCCAGGGGCTCAGGCAGGATTTTACTGGTATGCCTTGAACCTGTTGTGGGGGAAGTAGTAAGAGTGTATATAGGACATTGCTCCAGATGGCCTTTTGAGAACTTGTGTTACAGGGATGGACTACACATCCCAGTGGCTCTCTGGTCCCCTACAGTCCCTTCCCTCTGTAGTCACTCTGGTGCACAGTGGCAACTGTGTCTGCCTGTTCGTGCCACTTGTGCTATGCCTGTGAGGTTGTGTGTTACACGGACTGACAGTTTGGCTTGTGTATGTTGGTGTTGATATTGACCAACTGTTCTTGTTTATATGCTGATCTTGTCATTTCTATTTTTTTATTTTTTTACATTTATAGTCAAATTTACTTGTATTGGGCTAAACCTGTATGTCCTATTATAATCCTTTTTATCTTTTTAGGTGTGACATTGTACGATCTGTCCAGGGACAGCAGATGTAAAAATCTGGCACATTTGACATTTTTATATGTATTATTAGTGTGCATTGTCCCTGTTAAATAAACCTGAAATAAATAAAAATGAACCTTTTACTTTGCTTTCCTTCTAGTATCGTTGTTATCAACGGCACAGACCAAAATGCCTCTGGATGCAACTAATAGACCTACAACCAATCAGAGCAAAGAAACCTGGCCTAAAACCAATCGGAGTGATGTAGCGCTAAGCGACAAATGCACGTTAAGGCGGTACTTGGTCCGTTTTTGAAGCAGGAATAAAATGGCGGCAGTTTCCTCGAATTACCGCTAAAAGGTACACTAAAATGTGTTTCTGAAAACATTTTAGGCGACAAATAAGCAATACAGAAACAGAACCTTGATTCGTATTTTGATCAGAACCGCCGAGTTTGACAGTGCGATCTGAGTTCCGTGAGGCTGGTGCGTTGCGCTGGACCGAGAGTGCCAGTTATGTCCAGCAACGGCGTTCAAGCATCGTCTTAAACCCGCCCCGTGGTGGATACGCCAAATGAAACACGAGCTGGCCGATTTGTCTGGTTTTCCAGGCTAGGTAAATGGGCTTTGTACGCTGGTACGAAAAAGATGAGTACATATATTGCTCTCCATGCCTCTTCTCCTCCCCCCCCCTTCATTTATCTGTCTCTCTTTCTCCTCTCTGTGGGTGTCCTCTGCCTGATCCAGCTGTGCAGGCTTTCTGAAGACCTGGCTACCTTTCCTGATGCTGACGGCCATCATCCTAGCAGTGACCCTGGCCATCAACCTGCGGTGACCTGGGGAGCCAGGTTCAGGACACAGTGGAACCCCCCCCCCTCCCGCAGGTCCAAAGTGGGGTTGTCCTTTCAAACAACAAGGGGAGCCAAAAAGTAATGGGAAGACATGAAGACTACTTACCTCCGAGAGAAGATTGTTGAACAGGAATGTGAAACACATGCTTTGGTTTGTGGGGGGGGGGGGGCAGGCAGCCTGTTAACTGGCACACCTCCGGTATGTGAAGCTGGAACGCCCTCTTTACGGATATGCATTTCTATTGAGTCATTTATTTCAAGAGAAGTGACTGGAACACCCCGCCAACCGCACAAACACGCGTAATGGATTGTGACTGTTGAAGGCCTAACGGCAGGTTTAAGCCATCGCCTCCTGCGAAGCGTAGACGTTGCGTTAGTCGTAGTAGATAGTTGAATAGAGGAACATACTTACCGTTTGAATTCTCCCAAGGAACACATTCCTGCCTTGCTGTCCGATTTCGATGATCTTACTTTATAATGGATTGGAAGTGTAATCCCATGATTCCAGTGCTTCTAGGATGCCATTTTTTTTGTATTTTTTTTTTTTACTATACTGGGGAGCACAAACACGTTAAGTCAATTAGATGCCTTTCTAGGGAATTTATTGCATTTCATGCTTGATCTAATGTAGCTCTTCTCCAGTACTGCGACTTAAAGCGGAACATGCCAGAGCAGTTTGTATTTTTGTGCATTTTTTTACTTAACTCTGTAGGATATCAACAAACAAAAAATAAGTCAGCATCTTCTAAAAAGAAATATTTTCTCAGAGATACATTGTACATGTATTCCATGTATCACCTCATGGTACTGTAATAGGTTTACGATAAATGTTTTCATACCTCTTAACTACAGATCATCTGTGCAACGACTGTAGCAACCTCAGTGAATGTGGCCGTGGAGAATACCCAGAGAAAGCAACAGAATAGTTGAGCCTTTCTGCACTCGTGCCAAATGTAGGAGAATGGAAGACCAAGTCAAACTGTGTCCTTGAATGTCTAACTCGTTATTTTAGTGGAACGGTTCCATTGGCGAGTCCAAGGTTGTTGAATGAAAAGCCCGTTAATGGATCAGAGTCCTGAAATTTGGTCTGGTCTTTTTGTTTAACCTGAGACATTTTTCATTTTGAAATATTGACTTTATAGGAAGAGGGAGTCAGTGCCTAAAAAGAAAAAGAGCTCTCTCACAGATCCTTTCATATATTATATTTTAATTTTGTGTTATTTTTGAAGAAAAAAAAAAAAAGAAGTTAATTCCACATGATGGTTGGCACTCGAAATCCGTTGCCATGGCCGTCGTGAGTAGATTTAAATCCCCTCATTGTTTGCAATCAAACAAGGAAAAAGAAGTGGCGAGCCCTCTCTTTTGTCCCCGGTGCTGCCAGAAGCAGCAGGTAGCCAGGATCCTCAGGTTTCTCTCAGTCGCCCCCCCCCCCGCTGAATATATGCCTAGTCGCCCCAGCCCCTAACCAGCGGCGCTCCTGCTGTTTTCCACATCTGCACATCAGATTGGAAGGTCATTGTGAAATGTCAGCGCCGTTTCGCAAAGCTTTGATCATATACGGGCCAACGTCCTGCAATAAGCCAAAGTAGATGTCATTTAGAGTTTGATGTTTTACGAAATTTAAAAACCAGTTTTATTTGACTGTATTTAGGGTTTAGGGCTAACGCAGTGCGGGTTTTCTACATTGCTCTCCTCCTCGGGCTTCTGTTGAAAGCAGATATTCTGTGGCCTCTTGCGTGTATTTCACCCATGTTGCCTGTAAATATTTGATCACACATTAAACTTTACACCAGGTGCTCTTTATATACTTTGCAAACTTGATCGCACACTCTACAGATCTGTCCTTTTTGAATAATTTACAAGTGTAATTTTTATCCCCTTTTACTCCACTTGTGCATATATCCTCTTCGCTCGGCAGCGAATCAGGTGTGTGTGTGTGTGTGTGTGTGTGTGTGTGTGTGTGTGTGTGTGTGTGTGTGTGTGTGTGTGTGTGTGTGTGTGTGTGTGTGTGTGTGTGTGTGTGTGTGTGTGTGTGTGTGTGTGTGTGTGTGTGTGTGTGTGTGTGTGTGTGTGTGTGTGTGTGTGTGTGTGTGTGTGTGTGTGTGTGTGTGTGTGTGTGACAGCGATCGGAGAGAGCATGAAGCATGCTGGTGTGTGTGTGTTGCATGCGTGCAAGAATACTAGTGTTTGAGAGAGAGAAGTTGGTGTTTGATACATACTGTGGCTTCTTGATTAATACTCATGATTGGTTTTTATACGTATTACTCCATATTGTTCTCTTAATCTTGTTCAGGTTTTATGCGAATGTTGGTAAACCTTAGCAAGAATAAATAATAAATTAGACTGTAAAAGGCCTGCTTATGTTAATGTTAGACGCAGTAGCCTGTGCTGTGCCGTGTGGAGCTACAGTCTCAGTAGATTAGAGCTGCAGAGACATTTTGTCAAAGCATTAAAACGAATAAACTGAGAATCTGCCCTCTATTTGTAACAATAAATACTCTTTATGACAAATATTGTTTTGGGAATGTTTTAAACCTTCTTGCTGTGACACTTCATGGCTGTTTTTTTTATTTTAATTTTATATAAATCCATGTCACTAGTGTGTCACCTTTTGTGTCAAATATTTATATTTGAAATTATTGGGAAATTAAGATTTTGGACTTTGAATGCAAACAAGCAGACTGGTGGACCCTGCATTCAGAGTGATGTTACTCAAAGTAGCATGTGTATAAAAAGAAATTATATATCTGCTCATCATCTGCAGTCTCTGTGCAAATTTAGAGAATGCGGCCGTGGAAAATACCTATAGAAACAAACCGAAAAATGAAAAGCCATTTGGTTCTCTGTAATTGCGCTAAATGTTGGAAAATGGGAGACAAACTGTCCTTGAATATGTCACTTGTTTTCTTTAGTGAAACAGCTCATTCATTACATTTTGAGCAATTAAGGGAATGAATGAATATATATATATATATATATATATATATATATATATATATATATATATATATATATATATATATATATATATATATATATATATATATATATATATATATATATATATATATATATATATATATATATAATTTTTTAGGACTTTAGAAGACAAATAGTACACTGACCCTTTATTGGAGTGCATGTGCAAGAATGCATCATTGAGTGGCGATGATCTGAATGGTTTTGGATGCTCCTGCTGCGGGGCCTTGTTGTATCCTAGAGCCAGGTCCAGGAATGTGGAGACCTGTGGTCCCAGCGATTCAGTCCGCTGACAAAAGACAGTTGGGGATGCTATTATTAGTGCCACTACTATCCATATATACTCATACCGCTCTGCAATTTCAAAACCCTCTTTTGTTTCTCTAATCCCCCAAAAATATCTTTTATGCTGCAGATCATAATAGCCCACGAGGGATTTTAAGTGTGAAATCTGAATGTGTTTATGACTTAACAGCTAGAATTGCCAATAAAGATGTCTATTATTGTAGAAATTTGTTGGGAGTTTTTTTATTTTTTATTCGTGTAAAACCTGGATTTTTCCATCACTGAATTATGACAACCGTGTGTTCCATCAAGGCTGTCAGCAGGAGGGATGATGTTAGGATTTCAAGGCGCTCTGAAAGGCAAAGCTGAAGTTTCTATTAATACACTCCGAAGTGATTCCTGTAATAATCATTAAGATCTCAGAATGAACATTGAGGAAAGGGAAGCCGTCTCAGCTTTGATACTCTACTTACTATCTATCTATCTATCTATCTATCTATCCATCCATCCATCCATCCATCCATCCATCCATCTAGTGGCTCAAAGTCCCACTCAGTGGCCATTATCCTGCAGAGCATCATGCCATTCAAGAGAAGGGGGATCAAAGGCTTTTATTAGTCTAGCCCCCCAACACTCACACACACCCCTCCCCCACATTTACCATACCACCACCAGGGACATCCAATCCAACAACTATTATATAGTCAAGTTATGGCAAAGTCATTGCATTTAACAGCAATTTTTTATAACTTCTATAAAACAAAACCAGAACGATTCCTGACAACATACTAGTATTTAAATATGCCCTTATGGGACTTTTATATCATATTTTGTTATTTAAAAACATTTTTTTTTTTTTTTTGTCCTGCATTACAATCATAAAAGTCCAGATTTCCATATCCAAATTTCAGGTGTGAGGGGCTGCGTAATTGGAGACGCCTTTGACGCCACATGATTATATTTGGCTACACCCCGCGCGAAACTGTGAATATGGAGAGAAAAGAGCCGAGAGCGCATGCAGCCACTTTCTTCTTCTTCTTCTTCTTCTTCTTCTTCTTCTTCTTCTTCTCCTCCTCCTCCTCCTCCTCCTCCTCCTCCTCCTCCTCCTCCTCCTCCTCTCTCTCTCTCTCTCTCTCTCTCTCTCTCTCTCTCTCTCTCTCTCTCTCTCTCTCTCTAATGCCAGCAGTGGCTACTCCAGGCTGAGAGCAACATCTTCGTGGGGTCCGGACAGAAGCCCCTCCCCGCATATCACCGCGCCAGGCGATGGTCCTTTTTTAATTTCATTGTTGGAGAAGAAGCGACGCCCCCGCTTCGCCACGGCAAAGGATCAAACGCCCCCCCCCCCCCTTCCTCTGATCAGCACGACCCCCAGTTCTGTTCTCATGGAAATCAGAGCCTGCCTCCCGGCCACACTTTTCTGCAGAGATGCAAAGTTGAAGCGCATTCCCAGCCGGGACAGCAGACCTTAACGATGTCTTGGAGGAGCTGATCGTTTCCTTTTTATCCATTTTTCTCGTGCGCGCTTGTCTTTCCTATCTTTTTTTTTTTTTTCGCTCGCCGCTCTCGGACACAGCACACTCTTTTTATTGTTTTTATTTTCTCCTCTCCCCAACATGCTGGGTTTGGCGCAGCGCGTGGTTTTCTGCGCGCTGCTCGGCTCCGTTTACGCGTCGTGCCCTCCGCGCTGCGAGTGCTCCGAGGCGGCTCACACCGTCAAGTGCGTGTCCAGAGACCTGCGGAGCGTCCCGACCGGGATCCCCGGATACACCCGGAATCTGTTCATCACGGGGAATCAGATCCGTCGAATCGGTCCGGAGTGTTTTAAAGGGCTGGATAATGTGACGAACCTGTCTCTGAGCAACAACAGGTAAGACTCTCCTAGTGACTCCTGTGTCTTTGTCATTATTATTATTATAATGCAAAGCAAACATACCAAGGGGAATCCAAAACTACAAAAAAAAAAGAATTCCTCTAAGATACAGTTGATCTCAATAGCAAAAGACGTATTTTTCTTAGTCATCAGTTCAGTCCTGATTGTTCCAGAAATATAGCAGCCAAGCAGATTTCATCATTTTGTTTAAAGAGGGGCTTTGCAGACTTTTAAAGTGTATTATAATGACAACCACATTACATTTTATTTTTTACTTTGATCCCAAATAAGCCAGTCCTGTTTTTATGTCACGTTCTTGCTCTTGCGTGCGATTTGAAAGTGATATCTAATGGATCTCCTCAAATCCAGAATTTCCGAGGTGGAGTCCCACGCCTTTGCCGGACTCCGCAGCCTCCGCTCCCTGGATCTGAGCAACAACCAGCTGGCGGTGGTTCACCCCGAAGCCTTCACCGTGCAGAACCAGTCTCTGCGGGACCTCAACCTGAGCCGAGCCCTCTACAACCACTCGTCCGTGACGGACCTGGCCACGTCTCTGCGCTGGAGCTCCCTGGGGATGCTGAGGGGACTGGACCTCTCCCACAACGGCCTCATCTACTTACCCTCGCACATCTTCTCCCACCTGGGCAGCCTGCAGCGGCTCCAGCTTTCCAACAACTCCCTGGTGGCCATCCACAACTCCACCTTCTCGGGTCTGGACGCCCTGCGGGAGCTGGACCTGAGCCTCAACGCCCTGAAGACGGTGGCCGAGGAGGGCCTGGGGGAGCTGGACTCCCTGCCCAGAGCCCAGCTCCTGCTGGGGGAAAACCCCTTCACGTGCACGTGTGGAATCGAACCTTTTGCTCTGTGGCTCAACAGATCACAGGGACGCGTCAGTGACGCCAGGGGTCTGGTGTGCGCCTTCCCGGCCAGCATGAGGAACACATCCATGCTGGCTGTGGGCACGCTGACGCTGGGATGCCACCGGAGCGGCGCGGGGGCGGACCTTGCTCTGCAGACCTCTTACGTCTTCTTGGGCATAGTCCTGGGCTTCGTCGGCCTGATCTTCCTCTTTGTACTTTATCTCAACCGCAAGGGCATCAAGAAGCGCATCAATGACCTGCGCGACGCCTGCCGGGAGGTGTGGGAGGGCTACCACTACCGCTTCGAGATCGACTCTGACCCCAGGTTGTCACAGGTCTGCACGAGCGCAGACGCGTGAGATAGACTCTTTTCTATAAAGCATTCATCAGACTACATCTACACCACTACGTTTTGGTTTGAAAAAAATGAGTTATCTTTTGCCACGTTCAGGCCTCGCGGTGCAAACTACTTCGGTGTTTCCGAGCCCGTCAAACAGACATTCGGAAACACTGCTGACACAAGCGAGTTGTCTAATGACAACTCGCTTTGCTTTGTAATCTGGAAGGGCACAAACGGAGACCTTTGGAAACGACGTTGCATGTCGGCCAGTCTTATGGGTTAGGTAGGCTTACATTCATTTCAGTAACAGTTCAGCCTCGTCGTCGGTCCAAGCTAATAAACCCTATTCTTACTTTCCACCATTGTTGTTCTTTCTCCAAAGTATTTTCTGTATTTTATTTATATATATATATATATATATATATATATATATATATATATATATATATATATATACACTCGCCTAAAGGATTATTAGGAACACCATACTAATACCGTGTTTGACCCTGTCCTATCAATATGGGCCAACATTTCTAAAGAATTCTTCCAGCACCTTGTTGGATCAATGACACAAAGAATTAAGGCAGTTCTGAAGGCAAAAGGGATCCCCCCCCCACACCATTACACCCCCACCCCCGCCAGCCTGCCCAGTGGTAACAAGGCATGACAGATCCATGTTCTCATTCTGTTTACACCAAATTCTGACTCTACCATCTGAATGTCTCAACAGAAATCGAGACTCATCAGACCAGACAATATTTTTTCAGTCTTATATAGCTCGTGCAAATTGTAGTTTTGCAATGTGATTGGTTGATTAGATAATCGCATTAACGAGAAATCTTACAGGTGTTCCGAATAATCCTTTAGGTGAGTGTATATGGACGGAGAGTATTTCTGCGACTGGAGCTAAAACTTGTGTGAATGGAGATCGTTTTTGTCTGAAAACGCGCTTAAAAATGAAAAACGTAGTAGCGCAGATGTAGCCTCAGCAGCAACATGTAAAAAGTGTACAGATTTGTCTGTAAATATATACATACAATAGTGTTAACAATCTTTCAGCCTCGTTGTTTAAAGCATGCACTGCCCGTCTTTCCTCATTCGACACAACTAACGCGCTCCTTTAATCCAGGCGATCTCAGATAAGTTTGGGAGTCAAATGGACATGAATGTTATGCGGGGGGAGTTCACGGATTGACATTTCTTATATTCTCGCCTGCTCCTTATGTCCACACAAAAGCAACAGCAAGTGCCTAAAGTCAGCTAGGTGTCGTTTTCCTAATCAGAGGGATCTAAACTGAACTCCCGGTCTACTTGCGTTCATCGCTCTTCGTCAGAGCCTGTCTTCATATTTGGCGCGTAGAAAAAAAAAGCAACAAAATGCCGCAATAAAATCCTGACGCTACAAAAACAAACCTCTGGGAATTTAAAGCACAATCACTCCTTCATCTTTGAACCATTTCAGGCCCTTTGGTCACTGCGTCCCTGAGCCCCAGGGGGGGTGCCACAGAGGAATTAAGCCTCCAAAGCGCTCCTAAAATCACCACTCTGCTCCTCTTTTGGCTGTTGGATTTGAAGGGGGCGGACAATTCAGTGCAGGCCGCCGGAAATCTCCGAGCCCCCTTCATTCTCTCTCTCTCTCTCTCTCTCTCTCTCTCTTCATGAACCATTGCTTTGTTTCAACTGCTTGAGTTTTATTGTCAAAATGATGAGAACCAGTCCTGGGCTGAGGCCGCTGAAAGCAATCTCCCCCCTCCTTCCTTTTTAAGACAACAGCCGCGCTCTGGAGGCTCTTTGAAAGAAAAAGTCTGGCTCTCCACGTTTTTCTGTTTAGGGGATTTTTTTTCTCCCCCCTCCCCTCCCCTCCCCAATGATAAGATACAGATGATTCTGAAACACCAGCTACATTGTTTCATTCAGCAGTTTGCTCTGACCAGTTAAGGAGGACGCCTTATGAAAAGAAAAAAGAACAATATGTTCTTAAGCTTTTGGTTTTTCTCGTATACCTTCTATGCTTCTACAATTGGAAATTGCTAAGAAATGTGTCTTTTAAGTGGAAGGTGTTTTCTAAGAGCCATTCCCTGGAACAGCACTGAAATGGAGAGGTGTTATGTCAATAAATGTATTTCTCAACCTTTTAGATTTGACGCGCATGTTTAAATTGGATGAAGTTGTAACCTGCATGATTCCCGATGAAAACACGACATTTGAAATTTCTCAAATGTCACGTGTCGTCCCTGTTTGTTTCTTTCTAAATGGCTACAAGACAAAAGCAATTCTCTGTGGCCTTGCTACAAAGAGAGACAAACAGAGACAGCGAGAGAGAATGGCAAGCTGCCATTCCTCACAGTGTTTATTGGCCAAATTGCTAGCTATCTAGGTATTTGGAATTGGGGGGTGGGAGTGGGGAGTGGGGAGTCTCACATTGTCCTAAGCCAAAGCAGCATCTTCATCAAGATGTTCTCCAAACTCTTGATAGCGATCCAGATGTGTTGATAACATTGGAGACATTTCACTGCATGTGTAATGACAAAATAAAGCTCTAGAATAGAAAGTCGTGTCTGTATCCTCATTTGGCCGCAAACGGAATCCTCATGAATGAATGTAGTCATAATAATTACGAACTTAACTGGTGGTATCATCTCTCCGAGCCGCGGGACCACATTAAGCCGGGCATTTACTCGCCGAGGAGAAAACAATCGAGGCTCGCACGCTGACACAAAGGGCGGCTCGGATGGCGAGACGCCTCAAATGAGCTTTGTTTTTCCGGTGCAAAAGAGATGCCTTGTGATACCCGTTCTCTCTCCGTCTCCACAGACAGCCATTATGCCGCCGCATAATAGGATTCACTCACGATGACAAAGTTGAGCGCTCTCATCCAGCTATTGTTAAAGTGGCATCATTCTTAATAATTGCCTGTGGGAGAAAGATCCCAGGAGAAGTTGTCCTTTTCTATTACACAGCGTGTCCCGGCCCCGGGGCATTAGGCCAGCCGCGGGTTATTGGTGTCGCTTGGCGGAACCGAGAGAAGAAAGATTATCCCCCGCGTGTCATTACTTCCGCTTTCCCTCATTAAAGCGTGGATTAGGACCCGTGCCTTTTTCTGTCTTTTTATGGAGTTTGGAAAAAATATATGGTCTGTTTGCTATATGGCTGTGTAAGATTGTCTCAGCAGGAATGCAATGAAAACAGAGGAAGCCTACAAATACACGCAGGCGTTCTCCATTACTCCCAGTGCAGAGAGGCTTGTTAAAAACCGAGAGAGAAAAAAAAAATTGCTGCAATTACAGTGGTCTTTCAGACTGTTGCACACATCTGATTCAAGATCACGTCTTCATTTCAGCTTTACTCGCTATGTCTTGTATTCCCACAAGCCATTTGTTATGCCACTGAGGTTTTCTTTCAAGGGAGCAGTTTTAAAACCAGCTTTATGTTGCTGTATGTACACCATGTGGTTTTTTGCTATTGCAAAAAAGCTAAATACAAATTGAAATCATTATTATTTTTTTTTCTTTTCCTCCAGTGTTGAGAATGTCCCTCTGGAGCACAGCAGGCTTTTCATTTCATAGAGCTCCTGTCTCCGGGAACATCTTGGCGCCATTACATGGCTTTAATGGCCATGATAGGGAATATGCCTTAAAAGTGAAACACCACATCTGTGAGGAATTGAACATGTTAAAAAGAGACCACAACAGTCAGCAGCATGACGACAGAGACAAAGTGACACCCCATCCCTCCCCCCCCCCACCGGCACGCTATGACAAATACAGCTGTCTCCCTCTCGACTGTGACACACGTCATCATTTACATTTACCATCGCACACAGACATCCGATACATTCTGCTTTCCATTTGGTTTACCGCTTCTCAAACCAAACTAGCGTCCCTTATCTTCCCTTTCCGTCTTTTAACAATGAACTTAGTTGCAGTGGTGCAATGTAACTAAGTACATTTACTCCAGTACTGTATTTAAGTCCAAATGTTGAGCTACTTGTACTTTACTTGAGTTTTTTCTTTTCATGCCACTTTCAACCTCTACTCCGCTACATTTCAGAGAGAAATATTGTCCTTTTTACTCCACTACATTCATCTGACAGCTTTAGTTACTTTACAAATTAAGATTTTTTGCACACAAAACAGTATATAAAATCTGATGTTTTATTATAAATTAAACTGCCCAACAATATAACGGCCTACAAGTCCAGCTGACATGATCAGACCATTAAACACACAACTGTTTGGATCGTTTCCAGTTTCTAAAATGTGAGGATTTTTCTGCATTGAGTCTGTTATATATATATATATATATATATATATATTTTTTTTACTTTTAATTACATTTTCCTGATGATACTTACATAATTTTACTTAAGTAATACTTTCAATGCAGGACTTTGACTTGTAACAGTACTTTTAACTAGGTAAAGGATCTGAATAGGCTACTTGTTCCACTGCTGCTTACTTGTGATGTGAGATGTGAGCTTCCTGTATGCCTATCCATCATGTCGGTAGAGGTGTGGAATAAACCACTGAAGGGGTTCCAGCGGGGTAGTACCCATTGTTCTGCTGCTCACGTGATCAATGGGAATCATTGGGTTTGCCAGAGGATGGAGACAAGGAGGAGTTGGTACAGCTGGCCCAACTGCCCATTAAAGCCAACTGGACGCCCCATTTATCACCCATTAACGCCAACTGGACCCCCCATTTATCACTTTCATAAAGGCTAGAGCTAACACGGAGCACACAGTACACAGTACACACATACCTGAATCATGGTATTCGTTAAAACTGTATTCTGACGTCACTATTTAAAGTCATACATTTTGCTAAAGCAGCTCCTTAGTTTACTTTGTCAAAATTGTAATAAGCAAAAAAGATTAAAAAAAAAAAATTAAGTTTTTGTTTGTTTGTTTTTTGCATCGATAGTATGCATTAGTGTTCTCCAGTTGGTGCAGCACATATTTTTGAGCAATTAGATTAGTACAATATTTGGGTGGGTGGGTAGTAAAATTAGCTCATTACAGTATATCACTTCAGCTCCAACAGATAGACTTTCAACCAGCTACAGGGCCAAGGGCGTTAGCAGTGGTGGAAGAAAGTCCTGCACTGAAAATGTTACTTAAGTATCATGAGGAAAATGTACTTTAAAGTATTAAAATACTCGATGCAGAAAAATCCTCACATTTTAGAAACTCCAAAAAGTTCTGTCAACTAAGTGTTTAATCAGCTAATCATTTCAGCTGGACCTGTAGGCCGTTATTTTGTTGGGTGAATATGATAAAACATATTTTATGAAATTCATTAAGTAACTAAAGCTGTCAGATTAAAGTAGTGGAGTAAAAAGTACAATATTTCTCTCTCAAGTGTAGTGGAGTTGAAGTAGAAAGTGGCATGAAAAGAAAAGTACATAAAATCTGTACTTATGTGTACAGTAATTGAGTAAATGTACTTAGTTACATTCCACCACTGCTCGTCCCATCTGTGAGATAATAAGAATGCCTAAAAATCTGTACATCATTTGGGTGACTACACACGACGGTACCCGCCCTACGAAGCAGCTCGATTGGTTGGGGTTAGGCATTTGACCTCGAGTGATAAAAGGTTAGGATAGTCGATTGGTCAGGGGATAGGACCTGCACAAATGGGGTTACGTTACGGGGAATTTGGGACACTAAACTGCACGTATACCATTAAAACCTCTGTTACCCTATTTCACAAAAATCTATGCATTTTCTGTCATTTCTGACTACTTGATATACAAATCTCTATTATACTTAAGTACATGATACCCCAACTAACAAAACTGGTTTTGTTAGAGAGGCCCTTCTTTGGTTTTTCTGGCGGAAACAAACCAACTTTAACGCAGCTAAACAGGCCAAAGACAGGCAGCCGGACTCTGGACGGTAAAACCCCAGATTAAATACTACCGTTAAAACTACCGAGAGAGGTTGTTAAGGAGGACGGCTTCAATTCCAGAGGTTGAGTTCTATCATCGTGGGGCATCGTCAGTCAGAATGCATGAGCCACAAGACTTTAGACAACTTTAAAGGTCCAGCGTGTAACGTGTTTAGTTGTTCATTATCAAAATCTGTGTTGCCCGTTCACAAACTTGTCCTTTTTCATGAATATTTACCACCACCATCAATTCCAAGTACTCCTATTGGCTTGAAATTTTACATTTGCGTTTGCATGAACTGGGGTAGACGCTCCATATTCATGCGCCATCTTGAAACACGTTAGCCGGTAAGGGACAGTTTGAAGAAGGAAACAATGGAGGACCACACGTATTCAAAATCCAAATTTCAGGAACAGGAGTCTTCTTCTTTGCCCAGAAAAAGAAAAAGGATATTGATAAAGAGCAAGAGACCGGCATCATCAGATAAAAGCGTGAAGGCTACCGTAGCTGTAATACGTACTTTGAACTGCGGGGTGTGAGAGAGTTGATTGCGATATGTGATCTCAACGCTAGATGGGAGACATTCCCACACATTGGACCTTTAACAAAGATTTCTTTCCACAAAATGGGGATGCGAATGAAAAGATAACAAAAAAGACACACATGGGTTAGGGAATCTGAAAGAAAATAGGAAGTCAATATTCTCACATGTCCATCTTCAAGAAATAAGGATAAATAAAGCTGTCATGTAAATAACTTGGACATGTTATTAAGAATTAAAGTGCAACATAAAACTCATCTTACCAGCTGCCCTAGGTGAGAAGGGAGTGACTGAGAGGGAGTGGTGGCCAGGTGGGCTCAATCAGGTAATTAGCATAGACAGTCAAATGAATGGACAAAGTGACGCCGTAGACTTGCAACGGAGACCAGTGAAGGATATTAGAAGCACTTTTCCGGTGCTGGCTGAGCGTTACTGAGCAGCCTCCAACTGAGCTTGAAAAGACGTAGATGTGACGTGAGCAACCTGTCTGAAAGTGTGAAGTCTTCTGGTAGCTGTGCCAAGAGAAATCTCAATCATTCCCAATCTTACAGAGACGGAGAGCGTAGGTATATGTAAGGAGATAACATAGGCACAGGCTAATTATTGATCACTAAACTGATAGTTAACATTAGTAATTAAACTTAAACAGCTAATGTAAGTCAAAACTATACATTATACATTGTCGTGTTTCTTTAGAAATAAACAATGGACAAATCGAGTCTTTAAACACTTCAGATGTAAAGCTATTCGCTGTCAAAGTGGCGCCAAAATGAATGGCAGTCAATGGGATGCTAACAGGAGGTGGTGGCTTGTTAGCAACAAAATGGCTCCATCGGCGGTACAGTTTGTGGACGCTCGCTTACCCACTTGGTAATTAGGGGTGACAGGTGGAAAGGAAGTGAGCTACAGGAAGTGAGATAGGTGAGGAAAGCAAATGCCAATATCAGATAAAAATAGGGATCTTTACCAGTAGAGCCTCTGGGCGTTAAAACTGAGAACCCATTAGCGCTAGCTTCATAGCAAAACGTTCAGGTTGCCAAGTCAAAACAATGCACTTTAACTCGCTTATCCAGTGCCAGACGCATGAGTAAAATCACCATATTTAAGTTTATGTTCTGCTTGTTCAACAGTTGTTTGATAAATTGCTATTAAACACATCCGGAGAGGATTTGAATTGCTATTTTTTTGGTGGAACATTTGCACCCCGCAAAAGAACATGCCACAAAAAATATTAAATGAAGTTAACTGTTCACACAATACAGTAACGTGAGCTATTTAAATTAGCTGATACATGGTTAAACGTCATTGTCTCTTACCAGTGTATCGCCGTGTGTACTTCGTCCATACATCCCACCAATCCTAAACCGTCCCATATTATGCATTTGAAAAAAAAAGCCCAAAGCCCCCCCCCAAAGAGACTTACCATCTCCAACAGAAAACACTGTTCACAAACTGCTCCAAACAGCTCTATTTTAGTCCAGCCTTTACTTCAGAGACAAACCTGGTCACTTTGTAACACACGTTATAATGCTCACCTAGCTGCTAGCAGGGTACGCCCTCATACTCTGCTTCTGACTGGCTAGTAGTCCTTACCTAGCTACAGAGCATGTGCAACTCCCAACAAAGATGGAACAGAAGTGTGATGCCTCACTTTGTAGCTAAAACAGAGAGCTCAAAACACAGGGTGAAAAGAGGAGATAGATAGATAGATAGATAGATAGATAGATAGATAGATAGATAGATAGATAGAAGGGGAAATTCAAGGAGCAATGTGCAGTACAACAAAATCTGGTGTTTTTAGAAAATTAAACCACATAAACCTATTCTGGTACAACCTCTAAATACAATTATGAACATGGAAAGGAGCATAATATGAGGACTTTAAGAACAGTTTTTTTCCCCTGGGCCATAAGCACACTTAACTCATAACAGCCAGTGGCCCTTCACATGCAATACGTTGACTGTCTTTCAAGGGCAAACTTACTGGATCTTGTGCAATTATTACATTTATTTGAGTGCAAGATTTACATTCATACTAGTGCAATGATAAATAAAATTTGCAAACGGATTTGATTTGCGTTTAATTGTATAATCTATCAGTCCCGCTTGGGTATACTGTAGTTGCCACAGAGTTTGTACAACATGTATGGGTTAACATGTCAGAATGGGACTCTTTATGCTCTTGACATTTAAACAAAAACCTCCTGGTGCCGAACCGCAACGGTTCCCTTAGACCAGCGGAAAATGGGAAACAAATGTTCTGTCCTGTGTAAAACTCTCTACCGCAACAATGCAGCTTCCCCTCTGAAGTCTTCAGGACTGTGTCTCCATTGATCTCCAAATTGACTACAACTGTAAACGGAGCGACAGCACGGCTCTGCCAGGCTTTATAGCCCCCCCCCCCCCATCCCGACTCCCACGACTTCCCCTCCTCTGGGCCTCGGAGCAGAGTGTCCTGAAGCCTTGTTGTGGGCTCCGCTGTCCTCCAGCTGCCCACGAACCGGTCTCTCCAGCCATGTGGCTCGTCAGAAGTTCTGTTTTGTTGTTGCCGTGGTTGTTTATAGGAGAATAAGGTTAGGGAGCTTTCAATTAGAGAGACATATTTCCCGGTGCCCCATCCTGCCCCATTCTCTCAAACTGTGAACGAGCCCCTCCAGCTGCTGACATTTAAACAAAGAGGTACCGCTTTTCTGCTTTACGTTCTTGCAAAGATCCTCAAGGGAGAACAGCAAAGTATGAAGATGATTTTTTTCCGATGGCAACGAAACATAATCAAGCCATCATAGGCATACGAGAAGAATAACCCCAGCTATGATTCATTTAAGAGGCTCTCCTCTGGTCCTCTCAGAGAAAAGGAATAAGGCCAGTGTTGCTGGTTGATAATAAATGGCCTTGGCCCGTTTTAAAGAAGACAAGATATTCAAAACTCCTGCGCTACTTCATCACCTGCTTAATGCATCAATGAGTCGGGTTGGAATGCAGCAGATAGCCGTGCAAATAGAACATTGTCGTTCCGGAAGCAAAAAAACAAATCCCATTCATTTTCTCCATAAGGATTTAGATTATTAGCCATAATGTCTAAACCATCCAATGTAGACTCACCGCGTGCTACGAGATTTTGAAGAAGTCCAAAAGTCCGTATAAAATCAACCTTGTTTTAAGAGAAACGTGTTTTATTCGCGACGTCATGGAAAAGTACTGCACTACCCACAAGTTGTAAGAGCAATGTCTCCCGATTGGTGGAGCTCCCTGTTACCATGCAAATGTTTACCGCAGCCACGAAACGGCGAGCGGCTAGCGAGCTGCTGCCACTAAGGTCTATGATCGTTTCTGTACACAGTCTTGTTTTGCCTTTTTTTTTCTTTCAGTTTTTCAAAATGTTTTTTGAGCCGTATCAAGTGCTTATGGTCACGATTCATCTGGTAGCTTGGTCGGCTTGGTTCCAGGCAGTCCATACTCTTTATATAAGCATTTCAGGAAACGTCAGTGGAGCAATTCAATGGGAAAAATCACTTCCAGAACCAGAGCCGTTCAAAAAGTGGGCGGTCACTGTTCTATAGTCCGGATGAAAAAACTGGAGTCAAAATCCGTAGACCCCCGATGGTTCAGATTTACTTCATTTATTGCTGGATGTGGTTGTTTTCCCCTTGTTAGTCCACTTACAGTAGAATACATTTCATAAGAATATTAAAGGTCCAGTGTGTAACATGTTCAGTTGTTCATTATCAAAATCTGTGTTGCCCGTTCACAAACTTGTCCTTTTTCATGAATATTTACCTCCACCATCAATTCCAAGTATTCCTTTTGGCTTGAAATTTTACATTTGCATTCACATGAACTGGGGTAGACGCTCCATATTCATCTTATTCATCTTGAAATACGTTAGCCAGTAAGGGACATACAGGACATACTGCTCCGCCTTTCGTCAATGAAATTGCGGGAACTTGCAAAAACTGCGGTTTGATGAAAAAGTGAAAAAAAAAGTGATTCCTCCAACACCCTGCTTTTCGATGATGTTCACGTTGTGTAATTACGTTACTTCATAACGTTCCCATGGCAACAGGGGAAAATGGATGCTCTTGTGTGAAGTAAATGCAACATTTTTCAACTTTCTGCTACGCAACATTTTTCAACTTTCTGCTACGCAACATTTTTCAACTTTCTGCTAAGATGTATGGGACTTTTTTGCAACGAAAATGCGGGGATTATGAAATCATGCAAGCCCCGCATATTTCGCGCGGAAATCGGCAATTTATGCCCCGAAAGTGCGGCGTATTTGAAAAAATGCGGCCCCCGCATGAATATGCGGACTTTGGCTGATTATGTACAAATTTAGGTGCCGATTAACAGAGTCAAAGAATACAATTTTAACTGCCTTAACTAACCCTGCACTTAGTGATACCATATTTACTTCCAAACTCTGGAAACACTGGCACAGGCATTTGCATATGTTTTAAGTATTGTGTATAACTATCTTTGTGTCTGTATATGTATGTAGGTATGTATGTTTTGTATGTTTCCTCTATGTACTATGTGATAGACAGTATGTCTGTATGTTTTTATGTTTGTGTGTACCCTTCTGTCTGTAATATGTTATGTGTACTTTTATATCTGGACCTTGAGTCTGTAAATAAAGTTATATATATGCATTGAATTATGCGATCGCATAATCACGTTTTTCTGGAGGGACTGTGTAATACGTACTTTGAACTGCGTGGCGCGAGAGAGTTGATTGCGATTATATGATCTCAACGCTAGATGGGAGAAATTCCCACACACTGGACCTTTAAAGCTGCAGTAATCAATATTTGTATGTGAACCAGCCAACTTCCCCTTAGTTATACAGACTTTTCAACGTCTTTCAGCTTCTTGTTTTGGTCCAGTCTCACTGCTCTCATCAACCTTGATTCTAGCCGCAGCAGGGAGCAAAAGAGTTCTAATAAACTCACTGTACGCTACATCGCCAGCACTAAACAGGCAGACAGTCAGTTAGGGGGCTTTCACATCAGGCACCGGGTCCCAGAACCAACTACAGTTTGGTTTGATTAGCGCGAACGCTGTGTATCGTAGCCAGGCACGGTTGGTCGCTTTCGCTGCCGGCTTCGACCTGCAGTTGGAGCGCCAAGCGGGAGGCTGCGCCGAACTATGCCAACTTATATTTGCATTTTTGGCCGTCACTCCTATCGTTGACATTTGGGAACAGCAACATCACAAAAAAAAGAGAAGTCAAAAGGAGTAAGAAACATGAGCAACGCTTCTACTTTGACCTACCATACTGTACTCACTTCTTAGTTTTACCTCCAGATAAAGGGGTGTCGATAATCTGGCTACGCTGTTTTTGCCGTGGTGATGTAACCATGTGTCCTGATCTCAGCAGTTTCTTTGGTGAGAACTGTGTTCATAACCAATAGGAAACCCCGTACGGACCAAGTACGGGCTGTGGACCGGTAGCTGGAGAGGTGCCAGTTCACCTCCTGGGAACTGCTGAGGCGCCCTTGAGCAAGGCACCAACCCCCAACTGCTCGGGGTGCCTTAAATGGGCAGACCCCCTCACTCTGACATCTCTTTATGTATTTCGGGCCTGTGTGTAATGTGTAATATATCAACAGAGTGTGACAGAGGAACAGCGTGTTCCCTGTGGATCTATAAAGTATCCATTTTTCTTCTTCTTCTTCTTCTTCTTCTTCTTCTTCTTCTTCTTCTTATCGTGACCAAAACTACAACAATAATACCTGATATTATCCTCTAACTTTAGCTTGAGAACATTCAGTTGTAAAGTGAAGAGTGCAGCCTCTCTGATGATGGATCCTCGAGCTGTTGGTGGAATGTGTCGGGTGTGAACTCTCCATAGGTAGTGTGACCTCTCGCCTTCCTGGAGGGCGGAGACTTAAGCTCATTATTATTACCTTCATTATTTCAAATGCTGGACCAGATGCCGGAGCGGGAGGGAGCCCAGGGCACCCAACAGGGATCTGAGGCACCTGATTGGTCAGAGGGAGAGGAATGGTTCGGAGGCCAAAGGGTAGATTCTTCCGGAGAGGAGACGCCATCTGCTGACTGTCTCTCTCTGATTTCCCAGCATCTCGGTACAGTAAGGACTTTGAGGAGATGATGCTGCTGAACTTGGAAGAGGACACTCTCCCACAGGGTGATCCAATTCCAACCGCACGGCTTGTTACATCTTGCCACATGACACAAAATAATACATCTCGAATAAATCTCTCACCATCATGTAGGTCCCTCACAACAAAAATGATATAATGCCAGTCTGGGAAACCTGTTTTGTAACAGATGAGGTGGTGCGGTAGGTCGTTCTTTGGGAACTGCCCTAAAAAAAAGATTATGGGGAGTTTTCCAGGAACCAATTTTCATATAGATTAACGATTCTTTTACACCCACAGATGCTATCATCAATATTTTTATATGAACAACTATGTGGAAAGGGAAACTTGTCGCTCATAGTGATGAACTCACGAACAATTACCACCTGACACGGACGGTCCCCTCAGCTTTAATGAGCTTTTCAGCATCTTTCAGCTCGTTATTTTTGGGGTTTTTCCAGCATGAGCTTTACCGTTTGGTTCCCGCTCACCGCTCTCGCCGTTGTGTTGTTTCGAGACAACAGCAGGCGGATGGTTTTGTTTTTTGGTTAGCGGCTAGCTGGTGGACATAACGGAGCATTTAGCTGCTACGGAGAGAGACATGTTTTTATCAGGAGATGGTGGAGAACAAAACAGAGCTAAGAGGAAGAGTGAATATTGGACTATTCACCAGGATGCTGGCTGTGTAAATGGGCGACTTTTTATTAAACCGATAACACTGAATGACGCAGTTTTACGTAAAAAAAAATGTCTTCTGTAATGAAAAAGCCCCCAGAACATCTAACTATAAATCGAGGACCCTCTGTGTGTGTCTCCGTTGTCTTTCAAATATCTTGAGAACCGTTCTTCGGATCTACTTCACACTCGGCTTCCTGGGTACCCAATGAACTTGGCGTTTGGAATTAAGAGCAGTTTGGACAGCGTTGGATATTGGATATCAATAAACTGTGAATACAAACTTAACAACCGCACAACAAAGGTTGAGGGAAATAAACAAACGCTGGCATCGCTCCTTCCTTCTCTACCTCCACAATAAAAGTCCAGCTTAAATTCACTCAGAGCATTTCGCTAAGAGGAAACTCAATAAAATTGCAGACACAAGATATTAAAACAAAGGCAGAAACTATATTGTAGTACCGTATTAAGTTGCTGTGAGCTGTAAATTTGTTTTTTTCAAATCTAAATCTCTGACATAGTAACATTTCTCTGTCAGGTAAATGTAGTAGAACACTGTTTTCCTCTGAAGTAGAAGTACACCGTAAGTCAGTAGTATACTGTTGGGTTGCTTTGAGGGCCTTCTGTAAGTTATTTTGGGTTACAATGGTCAACATGACATCATGACTTCGCGTAAACATACACGCCCACTTTCTTAAGCCAAGTGGCGTGTTATCTGTACGCATTTTGAGCTATCCGCGCGTATGTCTAAACTGTATACAGCGGACATAACATACACGCCACTTTCTAAAGCCAAGTGGCGTGTTATCACGTAAACATACACGCCAATTTCTAAAGCCAAGTGGCGTGTTATCACGTAAACATACACGCCAATTTCTAGAGCCAAGTGGAGTGTTATCTGTACGCATTTTGAGTGCCATAATGGGACGGGTTGGGTTTAGGAAAAGATAAAGTGACGGTTGAGTTAAGGAAACGTGACACACGGGACAAGTCCTGTGTTTGACCCATCCACCCCCCCAACCAACCTCCCTACGCGTATTTTCGCCCTTTCATACTACTCCCTACGGGAGTCTACGGGAATTCACACGCAATCGCAAGGTAAGGTAAGTCAGCGGAGGCCAAACGGCGTTGATAAACACGCTAAAAAGAGAGTACGCGTCTTGGTAACGCGCCAAAAATAGCATACGAATTGGCGCGTCATACATACGCCACTTCATGAGATCAGTCTGCAATGGCTGTGGAGAAAGCTACGAGCAGCAATAACCCAGGCCAAGCAGTTCCAAACAGGCAAGTTTGGAACAGACACTGTACTAGTGATGTAAAAGAAAAGAAACGCAGGCAGGGGGTCTGAGAGCCGAGCCGCTGCAGAAGTTGGCTCAGCTTGTTTCTCTGAGTAAAACCCTTCATCCGGTTAAAATATATGGTTAAAAAAACGACGATCATAAAAATGTGGCTTAAAACTACTAAATAAAAAGTCAATTGATGACAGCTTCTAGCAGACAACCACGACGCTGAGGCACGCGCGAAGGGGACATGACAGGCGACGGACCGCGTCCTTGATGCCGTGTCCGGTGTGCGGGTGGCGGAAAGCCAAAAACGGAGAGAAAAAGATGTGTTTTCAGATTCAGGTGGCTTAGTGTAGACACGGTCTCCAACTGTGTTAATAACCCTTCTGACAAATGTCCCCGGGCCCTGCCGATGCAGCACTCTCGTCCAGCGCGTCCCTTTTTGTTGGCTACAAATAATATCTTACCGTGCAGGAAGCTCATGGAACCTGACACAGTGTAACCTTTACAGGAGAGAGGCTCCTGAAATGAGCGAGTCTTCCTCTTGTCCACGGGGTCAGGGGTCCGTGCAGATCCAACAGTGAATGCCTGTTGTTAGAGCAGCACTCTGGGGATCAACATTTAGGCAGAAAATGTGCACTTGCACTTACTTTGATGAATAGATCTCATTTGCCGTTTATCTTACCCTGTGATATTACGGTGTCCGTTCCTGTGTCATCAGGAATCTTTTTGCTGATTCCGATGGAGGACTTTCACTTGCTTTGACTTCCTTGCTCGTATGCATGGTCGATAAGCGTAATGGAAAGAATTCAGAAAGGAGGAAACTGTTCCCTGAAAGAAAGAATCCTCTGCGCTATTTCCTCTGACAGGAAATTGTGTCTTTTGATCTAAGCCACCACACTCATCTGGTCATCGCATGCGAGGTGTCACTCCTTCCAAAAGGTCCGAGAGGAGGAAATTTGCTATCGCCGCTTTGTGGCGCAGACAGGATGCCCGTGTGAATGTCAAACACTCAAGCGCCTAAAAAGACGCAAAAATAAGATTGTAGGCCTACATTTTCAATAAATGTGGCTTTAAGAAAGTGCACCCCATGAAGGCATATCCAGTACTTGGGGAAAGTAGGACAGAGTGACAGATTCACTGAGCTTGCATCATGCTTCTTTTGGCTGCAGGGGAGTGTCACTAATGAACACTATTGACCAAGCTCAGGCTGGGATGAAGATTCACACCTGCCAGACTACCAGGGAGTGTGTCCTCAGTGTGTGTGTGTGTGTGTGTGTGTGTGTGAGTGTGTCACTTACACTGACAGTGTAAGGGGTCATTTTCATGTGGAGCGTCCCACATGCTCACAGATCAGTCAAACAGACACAGGGAGCTGATGACAGCACACTCGAGCAGGACACCATGCACTCTGCTTATCATTTCTCACGGTTACATTTGAGAAACAGAATTCAAATGAAAGTGGAATGCACGATGTGGAGCAGTGGTGGACAAAGTATTTCGATTCTTTACCATTTCCAAAGGTTTTTACGTCAGAAATTTGTTTTTTCAACGAAATTGTCAAAAAAAGAAAAGTAAGGTGGATGGTTCCCTACAACGCTCTTCACAAGTAAAATGAATGATCAGTTCACTACTTTGATTGAATTTGGGTGTTTTATTCAATTTTATAGCATTTGGAGAAGAAAAAAAAATATCAGAATGTTAAAAAAGAGTCGCAGTTGCACGGTGGACGGGAAGACAACACAAGGGTTAACCTTTACTTAAGTAAAAGTATCCACACTGTAAAAATACTCTGTTACAAGTACAAGTCCTGCGTTGAAAATGTTACTTAAGTAAAAGTATGACAGTATCATCAGGATAATGTATTGAAAGTAAAAGGACTCAATGCAGAAAAATCCTCACCTTTTAGAAAGTGTAAAGGATCCAAACAGCTGTGTGTTTAATGGTCTGATCATGTCAGCTGGACTTGTAGGCCGTTATATTGCTGGGTAGTTTAATTTATAATCAAACATCATATTTTATAAACTACATGTGTTTTGTGTGCAGAAATCTAAATGTGTAAAGTAACTAAAGCTGTAACAGATGAATGTAGTGGAGTAAAAAGGACAATATTTCTCTCTGAAATGTAGCGGAGTACAAGTAGAAAGTGGCATTAAAAGAAAAGACTCAAGTAAAGTACAAGTAGCTCAACATTTGTACTTAAATACAGTACTGGAGTAAATGTACTTAGTTACATTGCACCACTGATGTGGAGATTGTGGTGTTGGCACGTGATTTATATTCTGCAAACAGAAGGTGGAAGCACGCTGATCCTGATGCGTTGTTTGTCACAGTTAGGGTCGAGTGCATCATCAAGGCAGTACGCCGCCTGGGTCTATTCAGGGAGGGGGGTGGGGGTGCAGGAGTCATCATTAATAATGTTAACAAGGCCATCGTGGACGGCATGATCTTTCTCAAGGTTAGGCCTGATGCTGAGAGGAGAAATCTCAGTGCAACAAAGAAGGCAGAAGCTGTTAACTGTTACTATGCGTGTGTGTGTGTGTGTGGGGGGTTTATTTGACCCTACAGTCAAGTATTCAGATCCTTTACTTAAATAAAAGCACTAATACCACACTGTAAAAAAAGACTCTGTTACAAGTCAAAGTACTGCATTGAAAATGTTACTTAAGTAAAAGCATGTAAGTATCATCAGGATAATGTCAAGTACTTAAAAGTACTCAATTCAAAAAACAATCCTCACCTTTTAAAAAATGGAAACGAATCCAAACAGTTCCGTTTCATCAGCTGACCATTTCAGCTGGACTTGTGGGCCGTTATATTCTTTAATTAGGAATGAAACTACCCAAATAATTAACTACTACGTGTTTTTTGTATGCAAAACATCTTTGTAAAGTAACTAGTAACTTGGGCTAAAAAAGTACAATACTACTTGAAGTAGAAAGTAGCATCCCCCACTGGTTCTTTGCACAGAAACGCAGGATTTGTGAACACAGAGGTGGCGTGAAATAAGAAAAATCAACAGTGCTCTTTTTCCTCAGTCCGCCTGAAAGCACCGCAGCAGCACGCACCTGAAGACAATCAGCTCGTTGGGCAGTGATTGGATGCAGGCTGCAATAAACGCTACCTGTGTGCCTGTATCTGCAGAGCAAGTCGCTTCAGGGCAGTTGGGGCTGTTGTTGCTGTGACTAGGCCGCACGCCCCTTAGAACACAGAGATGGCTCGTGGCGCTTGTTTGGGGTGAGTGGTTGCAGCTATTCTCGGTACGTGTTGACTTGCTGTTAGCTGTCCCGTTTCTTCTGACCCTCATGTCTTGTGTTTTTTTTTCGGGCAGGTTCTTGCTGATTTGCTTAGTTCAAGCAGAGCATGTACGGTGTTTGCGGGCGACACGAGGTGAGCCGGAAACAAAATGTGGCGCCGTCCGTTTCTTTGCGGATCCCAGACGGGACAGCGACGTTGGCTTGGCGCAACAGGATCGTGGCGTCGGTGGCAGCTACCCCCAGAATCGACCTGGACCGGCTTTCCTTTTTCCACGCTCGGCCTGGGGCGGTAGCCGCAACGCGGGGCCTTTAGTTGGCGGCGGTTCTAGCCGGGGACTTTCCAGTAGTGGCTACGTAGAGCCTGGGAGTGGCCGTGCTGCAGTCGGGGCGCTGCAGGGCGGCTCGGCGTCAAACCCCAACTGGCTGACGCCTAGGACTCCTCGGGTAAACGTGCCAAAGCGGCCGTTTGGCTTCCATTTTGCTTCTGTTGCTAGTGGAAGTACTGCGAGTAGGCACAACCAACCTCCGCGCAGCAAGAAGCCAATTCAGCAGGGTAGTCCTTCTAGGGAAAGCGACGCCGAATTGGCGTCCCAGCGTTCAACGGCACAGAAAGCTGCTGCGACTAGGTCTTCCCGCCTGTTTGGCACAGATGTTCATACGCGGCCCAGAAGTCTTTTCAGGACGAAAACCTCCGCCAGCGGCCTTGGTAAAAGAGTGTCCCCACATCGTGGCTCTAAAACCTCTAAGCCTTTCTCGTCCGTCCCAAATAATAAGATTACTAGACTGAACTTCCAGAATGAGGCCGCAATACCAAACCAAGGCGACCGGTTTTCTGTTTCCAACGTGGTCGCAAGCAATGAAATGTCCAAACCCGGCGCCCCCGCTGCCTTCCTGCCACACGGTGTAAAGGCCCCCGCGAGTCAGCACTATGCCCCAACCAGAATCCACAACATCCCTTATCAATTCGGCGGCTTTGCTATTAGACGGCTGAAAGAACGTGACTTGACCCCGCAGAGCTACGTGGCGGCCCCCCAGGCCCAGAGCTACGTGGCTCCCCAGCGTCCGGCAGCCCCGCAGGCCTACCTGGCTCCCCAGCGTACTGCGGCTCTGCAGAGCTACTTGGATCCCCAACAGCAGTCTGCATCTTCCCAGCCCTGGGTCCCCAGTGGTCCTCATGTGAGCAGGTGGATCAGGGTCCAGCCTCCTCTGGGATTAAAGCATGTGCTGTAGCAGCAGGTGAGTAGCCTGCTGGATTATTCCTTGCTCTAAATGCTTAAACCTGGTTTCTAAAGCATCTTCTTCTCCATAGGTGCAGCAGGTGTCCTGGGATTATTATTATTATTATTATTATTATTATTATTATTATTATTATTATTATTATATATTTTTTTAAATAAAACTTCTACATTTATAACCTGTTTTTGTCTTGACTTCTTCAACTAACGGTGGTACTGGTAAAAGCCACAGCATGTGTGCATATTGATGTAGGCTTGGTGCCATCTAGTGTGTGAAAGGAAGTGTTGCAAACAATTTACAGCTTTGAACAGAATTTCGGAGCTCCCAGGGGGCTATTGCACAAAACCAGACTAGGGGATTAAGCCGGGCTATTCCAGTTATCCTGGATGAATTTAGTCTTTATTTTGTTGTACAAAAGCAGAGGCACCTAAGTTCCCATGGAGCTTTATTCTGTGCAGCTATAGCCTGCTCTGGACCAGCATTTCTTTAATCCTGGAGCCTTGTCTGTTCACTCGCACACTTTACCTCCCTGGCCTGCAGTAAAATACAACCGGTATATTGCTGTTAAGTTAAACACTGTTGTTTTTAATATTGTGATCATTAATTATTGTTAGTTATATTGCTGTATGAAGACTGCTGTTCATATTGTTTGAAGTTTGACTATATCAGGGCAGTTGAACAGGCTGAAGTTCGTGACGAAGGATGAAGTGCTGTCCACGTGTTAGTGGTTCTAACAATGGAACACGGGTCTTTGTGTAGCACACAATTTATGTTCTCTCCAGTAAACTGGGACTATAATTTGGGAGGATTGTACAATTATTAAACTTATTCTTATTGTAAAATCTTCCCTAATTATAGTCTGAGTTTACTGGACCAGTAACTTTCTAGTTGAGGCTACAGTACGTTCATTAAACTGGGAGAGGACAAGCCAATGGGTTTTGACCTTTTATTATATTGGGGGGGGGGGGGAATAACTGAATACTGTTATGGTCATGTTTATAGTGTGCATTGAGTTAATCACTTATCTTCAGTTTTCAGAGAGTCTCTGTCTCTGTGTGTATGTATATGATGAAGCAAAGCATATATGTAAAGAAGGAAACTGCCTCTGTTTTAAAAAAACAAAAAAAACAAACTAGATCTTAATATATACGTTTACGAACTACTGCTCTTAAATGAAACTATTCAAGAAGTCTGTCAACAAACGAACAGTTGTACACTTTGCCTGAAAAGCGAGCAGTGGACGTTTTAATGTTACTTATTAGGTAATTAATATTTTAGCCCATGAGAGAGCGAGTGAAAGATATTTACGCATCATAGGCCTATTCTAGCATTGTGGATTAGTGGTTGTAATGGATCTTCATGGTACATTTCCTGAGTAACATTAGGCTTCTGCTCACCTTTTAAGGCAAGGGTACAGCTGTTCATTTGTGCAAATAATTGGCCTAACTCCTTGTATGATTATGATTAAATTCAGAGCATTGGTCAGGAAATGTATATTTTTAGGCTGCTTATGCTTTCAGTCGGTCAGTGATCATCTCCCACGCTTTCTCTCGCCGTTTCATTCCGTGTTTATTTTTTACAAATGTTTCAGGTTATCATACTTCCACAAGAAGCTGCTGCTCACTCTGTGTAAACCGACGCGTGTTCTCCATTTTAGCATCAGTAAATCTGTGATTGACCTCGCGGTCTGTGGAATGCCGTGAACGCGCATCTATCCAAATTACTTCAGCCTGGCTCGGCCTGGCTCGGCCTAGTCTCTCCTCCTCAGCCTAGTCTCTCCTCCTCGGCCTGGCTCGGCCTAGTCTCGGCCTAGTCTCTCCTGCTCGGCCTAGTCTCTCCTCCTCGGCCTGGCTCGGCCTAGTCTCTCCTCGGCCCGGCTCTGTCTAGTCTGCCCGGCTCGGCCTAGTCTCTCCTCCTCGGCCCGGCTCTGTCTAGTCAGCCCGGCTCGGCCTAGTCTCTCCTCGGCCTGGCTCTGTCTAGTCTGCCCGGCTCGGCCTAGTCTCTCCTCCTCGGCCCGGCTCTGTCTAGTCAGCCCGGCTCGGCCTAGTCTCTCCTCCTCGGCCTGGCTCGCCGCCTAGTCTCCTCGCCCGGCCCGTTCAGTCTGCCCGCCCGGGCCCTCAGTCTCTCCTCGGCCTGGCTCGCGCCTAGTCTCTCCTCCTCGGCCTGGGTTCCGGCCTAGTCTCCCCTCGGCCCTCTGTCTAGTCTGCCCGGCTCGGCCTAGTCTCTCCTCCGCCCGGCCCGCGCTGTCTAGTCTGCCGGCCCGATCGCCCGCCCGCTCTCCTCTGTCTAGTCGGCCCGGCTCGGCCTAGTCTCTCCTCCTCAGCCCGGCTCGGCCTTTGGGGAACACCGCCAAGCCAGGCTGCACAGATTAGACCAGGTCAAGCCTGGCTTTATCTCTTATCCTGGATTTATAAATTCAGCTTTTGTCCAATAGCCCCCAGGTTTCAAATGTTCCATCAATATTCAAATGCTGGGTTTAAATTTGGTTTTTAAAAGCAGGGCTGTAGCCTGTGGTGGGTGGGGAAATGACTAAACCAGAACCAGCGACAGGTTTAGTGCTGTTGCTTTGAAACCAGAAAGGTTTTTGTCAAAGGGGATAACAAGATGGCATCACACACGATGTCACAATTATTTGCAGAACTGAGGCAAAAGTAACTGTTCGCGTTTCATGTGCCAAGACGGGGATTCCAGTCTATGCACAGGTTCATTCTTAACCCAGAAATGTCACTAACTCTTAGAAACGGGTCAAGTCCACCAAGAACTGCTTTGTATTAACAGTTCATCAAACAAGAGAGACACACGTGTACAGTGTGCCACTGATAACTGGTACATATGGTATATGACCATATGCTCAAATGTTCCACTTCTTCAAGAATACTTAATCACAGGAAGCTGTTGTACATACAAATACCACTATATTTTACTATTGGTAATCCATGAATCAAATACTATGCTATAGGTATATAGGTATGCTATAGGTCTAACTCAAATATATTTGCTGTTTTTAGCAAATATAATGTAAATGGTTTATATAACAATTCCACATCTAAAGGTTTTTTTTAGTGAGCTCACAATGAAATGTATCCAAATTAATCAGTGGCAAGTCTGTTGCATAACATCTTACAATTAAAGACATGCATTTAACAATGATTTTTTTAAGATTTTTTTTTTTTTTTCGTTATTTAATATATTTATTTATTGTAATTATTTATCTTACATTTACTGAATTGACTTGACTGAAAATATTTGACGGCACTTTGTCAATGTTGTGGTGCCCATATGAACAGTCTTCATAATGATGTCATCGGGGTTATTTTTGTCTGCCTGGTCATGGAGACTAAAGATGTGGACATTTACCAGCCAGCAAGGTTCTAACAAAATATGCTATCAAGTTGCCTCATGGGAAATGTAGGACCCACTGTTTTTGAAGCTTGAGTCCTTATAATACTGTATGGTGGCAGTTTGGTTCAATTATGTTGTCGCATCTTCTACTTGTAGCTCACATTAAGTGTATTTACTATAGAAGAGGATTAGGGCCACTTGAAAAATGAATTTTACTTTTTTTTTATCTCAGAATTCGGACTTTAAACTCGGAACTCAAATACGTTTATCACACGTGGCCCTAATCCTAGTCTCGCTCCTCCACAGCGCTGCACAGGAGGGTCTGGCTAGTCCACATTGCATCCTGGGATGGGAGAAAAATGTGCTCTGGTTTATTTCTTTAAACCAATCACAATCGTCATGGGGTGTTAAGCCACGGTGGCGCTGCAAAATAGCCTCGGGAAGGAACTTGTTTTGGTGGAACATGTGTACGCTCAAAGGTTGTTTTAGTCACACAACAGAAAGCTCAGATTGGACAGATAGTCTAGCTAGCTGTCTGGATTTACCCTGCAGAGGTCTGAGGAGCAGTTAACCGTAAATCCACCAGAGATAAAAATTCCAACACAAAGAAAACAGAAGGAAACGGACATCGGCATGAATCTGGTGGAATTTCCTGTGGCACCGGAGGAATCCCGGAAGTGGAACGCAGTGGATATAGACTACCCTAATCCTACCTAACTGAAGTGGAACATTGTTGTGATGTATGGAAACACTGTAGTACAGCAGCTGTCCTGTGCTGCTGTGACCACATGAGGGCGCCATGCCCTGAGCGTAGAAAGAGGAGCCAGCTGAAGTACAAGATGAAACAAGGACTTGATGGCATGGAACTTTCACTTCATGAGGTTTTTTTAACATTAATATGAGTTCCCCCAGCCTGCCTATGGTCCCCCAGTGGTTAGAAATGGTGATAGGTGTAAACAAGCCCTGGGTATCCTGCTCTGCCTTAGAGAAAATTAAAGCTCAGATTTCGGGAAAGAGACTTCAGATACAGTATTAGGGGACCACTAAGGTCTATATAAAAGAGACTTCAGATACAGTATTAGGGGACCACTAAGGTCTATATAAAAGAGACTTCAGATACAGTATTAGGGGACCACTAAGGCCTATATAAAAGAGACTTCAGATACAGTATTAGGGGACCACTAAGGTCTTTATAAAAGAGACTTCAGATACAGTATTAGGGGACCACTAAGGCCTATATAAAAGAGACTTCAGATACAGTATTAGGGGACCACTAAGGCCTATATAAAAGAGACTTCAGATACAGTATTAGGGGACCACTAAGGTCTATATAAAAGAGACTTCAGATACAGTATTAGGGGACCACTAAGGTCTATATAAAAGAGACTTCAGATACAGTATTAGGGGACCACTAAGGTCTATATAAAAGAGACTTCAGATACAGTATTAGGGGACCACTAAGGTCTTTATAAAAGAGACTTCAGATACAGTATTAGGGGACCACTAAGGTCTATATAAAAGAGACTTCAGATACAGTATTAGGGGACCACTAAGGTCTATATAAAAGAGACTTCAGATACAGTATTAGGGGACCACTAAGGTCTATATAAAAGAGACTTCAGATACAGTATTAGGGGACCACTAAGGCCTATATAAAAGCATCCAAAGAGCACCATGTCATGGGACCTTTAATAAAAAATGTAAAAAAAAACTGAATTCAAAAACAATGCAATACATTAACTAGGCTCATATGCTCGGTTGATACACACAAAAAAACTCTAAAAATCCCCATTATTTACTTAAATAATAGCATATTCTATACGCTGCGTATGGACCTTTACTGCTAGAAGTGCAATGTGCTGTGATCCAAGACTCCTTCTACAGCCTATTAAAGCAAATCTGTGACGCGATCACTGACTGAAATCAATATTTGACCATATGGATATTGACACATCTCAAATTACTGCAGTATGTTGGAAGCAAATCGTGAGAGTGATTGGGAGGGGATGGGGGGGGGGATTTGTTAGGTGCTTTGTTGATGCAATTATAACGACTCAAGAGTCTCTTTAGAGACGTGGCAAATCTTTTGGCAGTGTGTGTTTACTCCTGGCTGCTGTGATTGCTTGTCATGGCTCCTTTGAAAATACCCGTGACAGATGTCTTCAGGCGGCAGCGAGCTTCAGGTATGAATGGAATGATATGCCTAGAATCTGTCAATGAAAAGTGGAACGGAGGTTGTATTAATGGCACCTGCAGCTTCCACTCTCCACTTCGTAATGGAGCTGGAGTGCTGGACAGATGTGGCAGGTAAATTCCACTCATCATTTTTTTGGGGGGGCGGCTCTGCAGATGGGCCGGATGCTTTTTTTCACAGCATGCTGACACAGTGGATTAAAGAATACCCATAATAACCGTGTCCAACAGATGTGTCTTTCTCGCCCCTGAACACTAAGCAGCTTACAGCTGAAACTGTACAACAATCACGTTAGCACTTTGTTGCATAGAGATGCATTCTTCTCCAATTAGTTAACACTCTCCTGCAGATATTCCCTGTGGAACAAAACAATATCCAGCTAAAAGTCACAGTCAATAATAATCACAAGAGTATGTTGTTTGAGTGCCTGTAGGGAGATTAATTCTTCTTCTTCAAGCATCCATTTACCCTGAGATCCATAGCGTGTGCCTGCCTGCATCATGACTTAACTCACTGAGTTGTTGCAGTATAACAATTTTCCCCATGTTCATTTTTCTAACAGTATCGTGGTGCTTCCACAATGGCCTGTATCACTGTATTGTTGCCACCAAATGTCCTCTAGAGGACGCAATTGGACAGACAATAAGAGGCGTCCCATGTGAACTTAAAGCCAGTGTTTATACAATAATGTCATGACATGACACAGAGTCTCCTGTCCCACATGTTGGGACTCTCAGACACGAAGCTGCTTTGGCCCTTAACTTTGGAGCCAAATTCCCAACCGTGTCCCTCTGCAACAGAGCCTCTGAGAGCTCCCGCTAAAAGCCTTTCACTTTTACACTGCACTCCAGTACAGTTCCGTTGTGTAGCTACATTCAATATTTCCTTCCCTCTTTTTAGCCCCACTAGCAGCACGGCTCTAGTGACGGCAAGGTCATTCGGTTGGTCCTCCACTTTGGTCTGTGCTGAAATGTCTTAACAACTGGGCTACTGGATGGATTGCCATGGCATTTTGCACATTATATTTCCCTTAAGGATGAATTCTAAACAAATTTTTTTAAAACACAGGTCAACATTTTTATTTTTACCAATAAAAATGCTGCCGTTAGTGCTAGTTAGCACATTTTAGCATGCTAACAAGCTGAACTCTGGGGAACAATTCTACCTGCTAAACATCAGCATGTTAGCATGCGTGCATAGTATTAGCATTTAGATAAAAGCACTGCTGTGGCTAAGTGCAGCCACACAGAGCTGCTAGCATGGCTGTAGTCTTTATTGTACTGGATATGTAAATGCACATAAATGTTTGGATAAATAAATGTACAGATACTCGGATACTTTTATCAGTGCTCCAGGTTTCTTTCAAGGGATCCATGTAGACTTTAATGCATTTAACCAAGTCAAAAGGCAATGTTGTGGAAAGGACGCGAGGACTTTACTGTTTACTTTGTTATCATGTCTCTTTTGCAAGAAGAGACCCGATCTCAGTGAGACTTCCTGAATAAATAAAGCTGAACTAAGTGAAACCACATCAAGAGCTGGCAGCGGTCTTTGAAAAGTGAGTTAGTGCCACATTTAGCTCTTGCTGACTGTTTGGTTTATATAGATCTGCTATTTTGTCTCGCCATTTAAGACTACAATAGAAATAAATATTTCAAAACTTTATTAAAGTGGTTTACACACAAACCAGACGGCCGACGCTCGGCAGGAAAGCCAGTGGAAATGATCAGTCGCGTCCCCGAGGTCCAAAAAACTGCCTCGGGACACACTGAGACTAGAGAAACGTAATACGTCTTCATAGCAGCAGGCGGCGCTACTCTGTATTGTTGCCCAAGAAATGAAAACCGGCAGCTGATTGGACGAACGCGTCTGTCAGTACTGTCAGTACCCGATCCGTTCCACCTGCACAATCCGTTCTGCGCATGTGCAAGATGACACGTATGCCATGACGTAGGCGCAGATGATAATGCAGCGTTCATGCCACTGTCACTACCCAAAGTGAGTAGAGTGCAGATTTGAGTAGCGCATGCTCAGATTTAAAAGGTTTACGGCATAACGTGTCATACCCGATGTTAGCCGAGTCAGACCGGCTCTGGTCGAGTGCAAATGTGAGTTACGCATGCTCAGATTTAAACGGTTTACGGCATAACGTGTCTTACTGAAATTTTTGAAATCCGTAAAATAATAAACTATTCTCTTTACATACAATAACAGAAGATGGAAATCATTTCAAAAACGCCTTTAGCATCTAGTAGACTACTTGATTGCTAACGTTAGCTCAAACCGCCGTTAGCATCTAGTAGGCTACTTGATTGCTAACGTTAGCTCAAACCGCCGTTAGCATCTTGTAGGTTACTTGTCGCAAAGTGACGCATGCGCAACTCAAATCTGCACTCTACTCACTTTGGGTAGTGACACCACCTCGAAATAACAGGCACCGCCCCACTGGTTACGTTGTTTCTGCAGCTAGATTCAGTCTAAAATAACGTTAAGTCAAACTTATCAGCATTATCATCTGCGCCTACGTCATGGCATACGTGTCATCTTGCACATGCGCAGAACGGATTATGCAGGTGGAACGGATCGGGTACTGACAGCGTCACATGGGTTTGTCTTCTCCGGAAATTCAAAGCCAGACTGTCATGGCGGCCGTTCAGAATACAATCTCATATTGTACTAAAATAGTTCACTGAAACATGTTTCTGAGAACATTTTAAGTGAGAAATAGGCCGTGCAGTTGCTGAATCTGTCTTCATTTCAGCTCAACAAAGTTCAGTTTAAAAGATTTTTGTCAGATTTTGAGAGACTGTAGTCACCTCATTCCGCTCGCCATTTCCGGGTGAGTCCCGACTGCCCTGCCGCCGACCGCACGCCTGCCGCCGACCGCACGGGGACACACCGAACAGACTCGAGTCACTGACCTCGCCAGACTGTCCAACGGCCGATAATCGGCCCCGTGTGTCCCGGGCTTTACGCCGTTTCCTGGGGGCGAAATGGATGTTCCGTGCCTCCCACAATAACATTGGTTCACCGTGAGCATGCCAGACATTTGGTTGGTTTTACTGGCTGCGATGGTATCGATTCGCTCCTAAAAAGATGAATTCAGCTTCTGTCACGACACAAATGAAATTCAGTGACAATATTCACCCTGAGCTAAATGAAAACTCTCTAGGTCATCTGTATGTATCAAGCAGACTGCTCACATCCACCTTTTTATTGTAAATGTATATTTATGTAACGTGGGATCCAGGGACAAAGACAACCACGCCACATCGGGCTGAGATGTCAATCAATGCACGGATGGATGGAAAACACGGCTGTGCATTCGATAAGCAGAGCTGTGTGTGTGTGTGTGTGTGTGTGTGTGTGTGTCTGTGTGTTGTGTCTCCCACATCCACGTTTGAATGTCCAAACCGTTGGCAGAGCACGCGGTACGTCGGATTGTCTTCGGTGCAGATGGGAGCGCGAGCCAAATGAAAAATTCCAAACTTTTACTTACCGCTCGCCTCGACCATGTGTCGAGGGACAATGAAGAAATCCACAGCAAACGTCTTACGAAGATTTAATGTACATTTATTCTTATCACGTGGAACATATAGTATAAAGATTTCATACTGAATAAATGATATTCATTAAGCCAAAAAAAGGGGGAGAAAAAAAAAAAAAAAATAAGAGGAATTTACATCAAGTTTTTAGCTACATCATCTGAAATACAAATATGCAGAATCCGCATCACTGGGGGGGGAAAAGGGGGAAATAAAAAAAAAAAAACTAAAATGGTTTCTTCATTAAGGTCTAGTTTGTCTTTAATGAAGGAGCTCAAGTGGAACCGCGGACATGATTTTTGTTATATTCTCTACACCCAGACCAGAGACGAACTGAAACTTGAAGTTTGTTGGGGGGGGGATGGGGTGAGGAGGGGTGGGTGGGTGGGTGGGAGGCGTTGGACAGCAGCTAAACACCCGAACGTGATACCGAGCAAGGTTGAGGCGCCTAAGTAACGGAGGGGGTAGGCGTCAAGTAATCACATGGCGTACTTGACTTGATGCGGGGAGGGTGGGGGGGAAACTTAATTTAATCGTCAAAGATTAAAAACGGTGAAGAGCAACAGAAGTCTTGAGAAAGAGAGAGAGAGAGAGAGAGAGAGAGAGAGAGAGAGAAGTGTAATGTACAACATCATATATACACTGCAGCTTGGACTGCATCTAGAGTTGAGGACCAGTCCTAAAGAGGTGACTTTTTAATATAAGGGTCAAGTCATACAATCAAGGGACAAAGAGAAGAGGTCGGGGTGTTGTAGGTTCACCATACTTTGGGGGGAAAGCCGTTTTCTCTCTCGACGTTAACTAAAACTGTTTTTAAAAACTACAGTTTGCTGCCAAGCCAGCGTATCTCAGTGTGAAACAGTATTATTACAGTATGTTTACAGTTTTTTTTCTTTTTTTTTTTCTTTTTTGTTTTTTTTAAAGGTGTACAGTACAGAAAAAAAGTCCTACAATCTACTGCACAGGCCTCCCATGACAGATGTCTTGTTCACAGCCAATAGTGTGGTTCCTGTGGGGCTGAGGATAGAGCATCCAAAGTTACAGCAATTATACCACACCGCAGTCCGCGAGTCTATGTAGCCTTCAAACATGAACCATAATATTGTTTAGTCCGTGCTCTCTTCCCCCCTGCTGACCCAGAGGGGAAAGCGAGAAACATGTATTTCCCCAAACATCACTGTAAAACCGAGGTTATTTTTCCTCTACCTCAAACGAACACAATTTTTTTTTTTCTCTTGAGATTTTTCTTTTCATTAAAAAAACGAGTCCTTTTTCCGCAGGGCAGCGCACTCTGTCCTATGCCTGGGTCCCAATCTGCTCTTGTTTGTCAGTATCTTTCCAATTCGAGAGATTTTAAAATCCACAGCTACTTCATGATATTCCTTCCTTTAGTGAGAAGCAGGGGTAGAAAGACAGTGGAATCCGAGGTGATTTTGCATAAATAAAAAAAAAGAAAAAACCAGTCAGTTTTGCTCTTTTCACTCGCACGCAACAGACACACGCACACACAAAAAAGGAGGGGGGGGGGGAGGGGGAACGGAAAGAGGCAGAGCTGATACCTCACCACGGCTGTCATGACTGGCCAATCAGAAACAGTACGTCACAGATCACCTGGGACACCAGAGAGTTCATAAGTGGGGACACCGAGATGTCCAGTAGCCGCGACTCGTACAACGTGAACTCCGAGTGGTTTTCCTCCACCTTGGCCAGGGCGTGCAGGGCCCGGGCCGCCCGCCGCATCATGTCCACGCTGGTGGGCTCAAACTGAGGTCCTCCCTGCATCTGGAGCAGGGAGCTCTGGCTCTGCTGGTACTGGGTGGCAGCTAGACTGTCCTCCAGGAAGCCCAGCAGGTTACCCACGCTGGCTTTCTGCACAGCGATGGCCCGCGCCGCTAGACTGTCACCCTGGGCCAGGTTGGCCAACAGGACGACCGCCATCTCTCGGCAAACGGCCACCTTGCGCTCGCCGACCAAGCGCACCAGCGTGCCGTACAGCTTCTCCAAGCGGCTGAACGGCGGCGTTGCCAGAATGAGGTCGACGTTGTTGTCCTGGATGCTGAGCTTGCTGAGGGTCTCGAGGACCAGTCTCTGGGGGGAAAGTGAGCTGTGGTGCCCCAGCGTAGGGAAGGGGTCCAGGGCCTCTGCTGAGGGGCAGACCGCCCAGTGGAGCAGGCCGTCCAGCAGTGGCAGACATATGCTCTCTGGATAGATGGAAAGGTCCAGCTGGCCCGAGATGTTCGCCAGAGTGACCAGGCAGTTCTCCCGCAGCACCTCGAGGCAGTCCCACCACCACTCGTCTCTCTCGCAGCTCACGCCTTCGTCCTCCTCTTCCTCCTTCTCGTAGGTGACCGGGGCCTGTTTGCGTTCGGGGTGCCTGTGCTGGAGCAGCACCAGGCGGCCCAACAGCAGCAGCAGGCCCGGGTGTTTGGACATCTCCAGGTCGTTCCCGGGAACGAAGGAGAGGCTGCGCACGATGTTGGAAACGCAGATGCAGCGGCGCGCTAGCGAGTCCTGCCAGTCCGACAGAGTGCTAAGCGGCGTCTCGTCCTTGCTGTGAGGCTCGTCCTCCAGGATCTTGATGTTGCGTCGGCTCTGGAGGTCAGGGTTGATGCTGAACAGGTACTTGCCGTTCTCTTTCTGCTCCTCGGCGCCGCCGCGCACCACTTCCTCCGTGACCGACCCCGGGCGGGCAGACAGCACGTCGTCGATGGTGGCGGTGACCGGCGCGCCGATGGGGAGAGGAGGCGGCGTCTTCCCCGCCGGAGACTTCCGAGGCTCGGAGGACTGGGGCTGCTGCCGAGGCCTGTCCTCCCCGTTGGACTTGGATTTCTCGGGGGATTCCGTCGCGGTCTCGGTCGCCTGGACCTTCTTGCGGCTCTCGGCGGCGGTTGGCTTGCGTTTCCGCTGCTTGAGCAGGTCCATCCGGCTCTCGAAGTGGGTCTGGATGTGTTCGGTAGTGTCGCCGCCGCCAATGCTCCAGTGCGTCAGGCCGCTATCAAAACTCTGCCGCTGCCCAAGCGTGGATGAGTGGTTCACCAGGAAGGGATTCTTCTTCCGCACCACCTTGATGGGGAGTTTATCGAACTTGCTGGCCTGCTTGGGCTTTTCCGAGTGGAGGCTGGGGTCTTGGGAGGACGCCGAGGGAGTGGTATTACTGGGCTCCTTGATAGAAGCTTCCCGTTCCTTCTCCTCTTCCTCGTCCTCTGAAGACGTGCGTTTGTGCGAGCTCTCCTCCTCCTGTTTCACCTGGACCAGTGAGAGGGCGTCGGAACTGGCCTTCGTCTCCTCTACCTCCTCGTCGTCTTCGTCTTCTTCGTCCACGTCCATGTCCTCGCCCTCCGGCATGGGGATTTCATCCACGGGGTCCTCGGCAGCGTTGGGGTCTATGAGGGTGCGCTGGCCAGGGTCTCCCACTTCGTACTCCTTTAAGATGCCAAAGATCTCGATGAGGCAGCGTCTGAAGTACTCCACCACCAGCTCCAGGAATCCAGGCAGCTGAGAAACCAAAAGGGGAACGTCACCAAAACCATCCTGTCAACTCCCAGTCGCGCTTTGCCGTTCATGCAAATTCAACAGATGTGGGTGTGTGAAACTTACCTGGCACAAGTTAAAAGTAGAAATGCTATTGTCATCATACAGTAAAATGTTAATGGTGTCCAAGGCCCAGGTGCTTTCAGCTAGTAGGCCTGACTTTAGTGACATCATCACTCTCCAAGCCTCGGGAGTGCCTGTAAAAAGACAAACACGGAATGAACATGAGCCACCGTGATCACGATCGGTGTGACCGAGAGAGGAAGAGGTTCACCGATCTATACCATCAGGATGGGCATTACTTACTTAGGTCGCCTATTCCAAATAAGCAGCTTTTATCTGTTCAATGATTTAAAATACAACTTTCCCACAGCACAGCCTGCAATTCACATGGCAGGCAGGTGGTTATTCATCAGATAGTTGGTGGCGATTAGTGCTGGGGCCATTCATTTAAAGAAATGGTCCAACGGACTCTGGTTCATTTGTCACGCTGTTCTCAATGAGCAGTTTTTGAGCCTGTAACATTTTACGACTTCTGTAAAACTATTACAGCGTTCCATTTACCCCGGCACTCGGAAGCCGGAGCTGGGAGTGACGTCACACCCGAGTTGAACGCGTTCCATTTACAAGTCGGATTTTCATTGTCTTCGTTAGCTCTAGCCAGGTTAGCCATTGTTAGCAATGCCAGTTAATAACAACGCAATACGCTGTTTTTTTGTGCATACAAACAGCGTAACAACATTTCCACAGAGAATATGAACAGCACTGCGTGTACGACTAATTTAGTGAGACACTAATAACACAGAAGTGCTTATAACTAGAGCTGGGCATATATCGATATTATATCGACATTGTGATATGAGACTAGATCTCGTCTTAGATTTTGGATATATAATATCGTAATATGGCATAAGTGGTGTCTTTTACTTGTTTTAAAGGCTGCATTACAGTAAAGTGATGTCATTTTCTGAACTTCCCAGACTGTTGTAACTATTGGTTACTATTATTTGCCTTTACCCACTTAGTCATTATATCCACATTACTGATGATTATTTATCAAAAATCTCATTGTGGAAATATTTTGTGAAAGCACCAATAGTCAACACTATAATATCGTTGCGGTATCGATAGAGGTATTTGGTCAAAAATATCGTGATATTTGATTTTCTCCATATCGCCAAGCTCTACTTATAACTGTATGTTCCTACAGCTTTCACAACTGTTGATGCACGGAGCAGCCATGTTGGATTTTTAGCTCGGGGTACTCGGGTGGTTGCCCGAGTTCCGAGCTCAGAAATCCGAGGTCAGGGGGCGGGTTTCCGACTTTGACCTCGGAAAATCTGAATACAAATGGAACGCACTATATGTCTTCAAGTCCATGTTATACTGCTAACATAACATTGCACTGCATCCACTAACTGTACTTTGTTCAGTGCATATGCATGTCTATTGAAAATGTGTGCGAGCGAGGCATGAAATAAAAGGTTGTGTACCAATGTCTTTCATGGTGAGCCGTCTGCGGGGCTTAAGGTGGGGTTGGGAGGCCTCCACAGAGCCAGGAGGGAAGGCTACATCTCGCCTGATCATGGGTTGCTGCACAGGGGCCTGGCCGATATGGGAGGCGGGCACTGGGGGTCCAGCTTTCTGCACCTTGATGCCCGGATGCATGTATGGGGACTTGCTGGGCGACGTCCTGCTTTCCATGGGCCGGGGCATTGGCGTCGGGCTCGACACCTGAGGAATGTGGTTCTGGGAAGTCTGGTAGGTGGATGGCAGGGGTCTGGTCATGGGAGGCCCAGAACCGCCGGGGCCAAACGGCGGCTGCCGCTGGTTGACGTGGCCGGGCCACTGACCCTCGTGGTTCATGCGTTGGTCTGCCGGCATCATCTCCTCGGAGCGGTTCATGCTGTGGTAGCCGGGGCCCTGGCCTGGGACAGGAGGTCCCTGTCGGTTGGGATAGTTTGGGTAGCCCATCTCATTGCGGCCCTGCCACATTGGGCCCTGGGGGCCATCGGGACCCGAAGGCATCGCGCTTGCCATCATTTGGGGAGGCATTGGAGACTGGGAGTTGGGGCCTCCAGATGACGGCCCTCGGTCCCGGCCGAAGGGGAAGGGAAACTGGTTCTGTGGGCCTGGTGGTCTGCGGTCCCCTCCAGGGTATGCATTATACTGGTTATACATGTCCTGTTGGCCCTGGGGCCCTGAGGGCTGGGGTCCTGGCTGCTGCTGACCACTGTAGGGGACGTTGTACATTTCTCCCTCATGGCGCTTGGCCGGGGGGCCATACCCTCCATCTACAGGACGCTTGTAGTTCTGTCAGAAGACAACATTCAGCATTATACTTAACAATTGAGTATCCTTAGACAATAATAGTAGAATTATGGCTTGCATCTGTCCATTTGGGATGCCAGAACAGACAGGTACACATATAGTGAAAAAAAAAAAAAAAAAAAAAAAAAAGAAGAAACGAAAAAAGGAACCAAGTTGCAATAAGAGCACTGTAAATACCGAACAAAATGTTCTTACCGGTTGCTGCTGTGGATACATTCCTGGCTGTTGATTTGGGTATGGGCCACCAGGGGGAGCTCCTTGGCCAGGGTACTGATTGGTATAGGATTCATGCCTGAAAACAATAACAAAAGTTCCCACCATTACATTTTACGTTTTTTTCTTCCCAATAGTAAATGCACAGTCAGTTTCAGTATGAAACGCCAACACTGATAATCCTCCCAGTCTTTGAAAAATAATCTCACTGGCAAAATGCCTCAAAACAACCATATTTCTCCTTAAATACAGACCAATCTTAGCACGGAATGGTACCCACCGTTGCTGTGGTGGAGGGCGGCTGGGCGAGTACATCCCTGTGTCGGCTCCAGAAGGCATCATGTTGGGCTGAGGAGCTCCTGGTCCCATACTGCCGTCGGGGCCCATGCCTGGCTCCATTAATCCAGTAGGTTTACATTCTAGTCCATTCTGTCATTATCCATAAGGGTACTGTTGCCTCTGGCCCATCTGCATGTTGCCCATGGGGCCTGGTGGGCCTCTGTTATACTGCTCTCCCATCCCACTGTTGGGGCCTGGTTGCATAAACTGCTCTCCAGCTTCAAAAAGAAAAAAAATACAGATTGTTGTTAGGTTTAGTTCAAACAGCATCGGATTTGCTGGTTTGGCTGTCGCTCACCTTTCCTCATGCCACCGAAGGGGTCCTTGTTGGACTCGTAGGGACCCATTCGAGCGATCATCTCGGGGCCACCCATCCCAGGCTGGTAGCCCTGTGAGTTGGGAGTCATGGCATTCCTTCTGGAAAACGCTGGGTCTCCGCCATCAGCAAAAGGGTCCTGCAGATTAACGCTGCTACTCCTATAGGAGGGCAGGAGGCTCATTAGTGAAATAAAGAACGTTTTGCTTCGTATACATATATTATTCAAAATTCTAGTTAATTCCTTGTTTTGAAGTATTACAAGTTTACGAAATGAGAAATAACAAGAGTCTAAACCCATAGAAACTGTCTTGAAGTATTTATATCAGACATAACAGTATTTACCAGTATTTCCAAACCCCTCTATAGATATACTGCAGTCATTTTCAAACCCCAAATACAGAATATAGACACAAATATAATATACTTTCCTTATTATTACACTCCTCTTTAACACTTTAAAAACAAGCTGGTTGGTTGTGTGTGTGTGTATCTTAACATGACCTACCATTACATAACTTTTTTTTTTTTTTCCTGTTTGTTGTATTCTATTTCCTGCTGCAATGATCCGTTTCCGCCACAGGGATCACTTTCATTTTATTGTGATGACTCCTGATATTGTTAACATCATAGAAACATGATATTGTTGCTTCTAACTCGTACCTGACGCCAGGCATTGGAGGCATTTGCGTGTGCGGGGTGGAGGCTGGGGTGGGGGGCTTCAGGTCTCCCCCCTCTGCCATCGAACTACTGGTGGATTGAGGAGTCTGGGGTCCTTGCAGGGATCCGGAACCAGCTGCAAAACAAGGATACACAAACTGAGTGCTTGTAAACGACAAAAAGCCCCTCTGGTTTAAAAAAATAAAAATAAAATTCAGTGAAGTCAAAGAACAAGCCCTCCTCCTCCTTTCTTCACTCCAGGAATAAAAGCGAGAGCTGATGGTTGATAGTGAGGAGGGATAGTCTTGTGGATAGGCTGAGCACTGCTGGGGGCTTTCAGGAACACATGCTGCTTTTGGCAATCCTAAATCCCATTAAGAAATTCCCGAGCACTGCACAGAGGAGCACAGTTTGTGTCAAGCTGACTGGCTTTTGAGTGCACAGCCAGCGAAAATGTTGAATCTTCCAGCTCATCACAGCATGCCAATCCCCCAACCACACACACAAACACAAACACACACTTCCATCACCCTCCTCCTCAACCACCAGCGGGCTCTTGGAGTCACCAGGATACAATGATCTAAACTCTGACTCTGACAGATTATACCCTGACCTGTAGAGACAGGAGACAACAAGTTGTGTACGTGTGCATGAGAGTGAGTGAGTGTTTGTGTGTGTGTATGTGTGTGTGTGTGTGTGTGTATAACATAGTAGCGCTCATCCTTAACTTCAGCTCAGGACTTCTCACTATTAGCACGCCAGTCTGATGACTCACAGGTTCCCATTCATTAAAACTGGTGGACACACACACACACACACACACACACACACACACACACACACACACACACACACACACACACACAACACCGGGGTCACTGGCAGGTCGCATTTATTCACATTTTCTCACATCACCCTCTCGCCTCTTTAGCTCTCACGCATACACACACATTAACCGGCTCCTCCTCCCCCTCCTCCCTCTGGGCAGGGATTTCCCTCTGCTAAAGATGAAGGAGGAAAGGGGAGGGGGGGGGAGGGAATCTCCTCAGGATGGAAAAAAAGAGCATGGTAGAAACGGAGTCATAGAGAGAGAGAGAGAGAGAGAGAGAGAGAGAGAGAGAATCATGACTTTTCACGCACACACATACACACGCATTCAACCCTCTTCCCCCCATTCATCATTTCTGGCTCAGGACTAATCTCCAGGGAGTGTTGCCTTGCCTCAGTAGCCCCGGGCCCAGGCACCAGGCAGCGAGGACACGCCACTGACGGGACATTGCTATCGCCAAATCACCTCCCTTCCCCACGCCGCCGCCGCTACCCCCCCACGCCCAGCTCTTCCTTGGTACTAACTAGAGGGCTGATGCCAGCTGACAAGCGTCCTGATGTCTCCTGTAACAACACCCCGGCGCTGACTCAGTGCCCCCGTGTCTGACAGCGCGGGCCTCGGCCAGACTGAGGCAGCACGTGGTCGCTTCCTGGTGTGGTTGCTCCTGGCAGCTAAAAGCCGAGTCCTTCCAAAACAAACAGCTTCCAGGCGACACATCGCCACCGTGACCCCCACCACCTCTGACTGACTGCCAGTTTACACACTGACTTTTACCCAACATTTGGAGTTCATTGAAAGATTTGGCATGCTGGTGGAATCGCTGTTCACACAAAAAAAACAAGTGGGGTCTGAAAGGCCGAGACTTTCGTCACGTCCTGTGCAAATGCCAAGGAGTGTCTCCCCCCACCCCAAGAGATCCGTTCGTGGAACTGTCCAGAGGATGCAAGGCGCTTCTGTGACTTACAGCTACACCGCCGTCATTTACAACTCCTCCAATAAAAGGCCAAAATAGTGATTTATGGAGGATGACAGCAACGTACAGAAGATGACAAACGACGGCCTAAGATCGGCTTTTAACGCCGCAATTAATAGCACACAATAAAATACACTGGTTTATAGGGCAGGCGATGTGAAGCAAATGGAGGGTGTGATGAATTGCATCGAAACCGCGCGGCACCCACGGGAGAGCGGGACAAAACAAAACGAGCTTTCATTCGTCTGAAGTGGCCTAAAAAACAAAAAAGGTCTACGGTGTTTGGAGGGGGCCGGTGCTCACCTGGGCTGGGAGGCTGGATCTTGGGCTGGTTCTTTTTGGTGTCCACGTTGAAGAAGTCCGGGGGCGGGTCCTCGCCGCGCTCGATCTTGCACTCGAAGGCGTACAAACACTGGATGTACTGCTTCTTGAGCGAGCTGGCGGCGCTGCTCGACGTGCCCACGTTGAGGTTGGTGGCCAGCTCCCTCCACTTCTTGTTCTTGTTCACCTGGTGGGCGACAGAGGAAGGAGTAGGCTCAGAAAGCTGCACACTACCGCCTAATAGGAATTGCAATGCTGTCAGTTTTAATCTGTAAAAAATAAAAAAATTAAAATAAAAACTTCCAGGCGTACCTGGGTGAGGCCGCCGATCTCTTTGACGGACACGTAGAGTCTGAAGAGATCGAGAGGCTTGCGTCCCACTGCGGGCAGGTTGTTCATGCCCATGGCCTTCTCCTCAGCGAAGGCCAGGAATCGATCCACCCACATCTTCCTCTCTGGCTCCGGGCCAAGCTCGTACAGACGAGTGATCTTCTCGTTAGTGATGGTGGATGAGCTCGACTTCTACAGGACGGGATGATGGGAGGAAATGGTGAGATTGAAGAACAACAACAACAACAACAACAACAAAAAAGCTCCAGCGAGCAATGAGAATTTTGTCGTGTGGAATTCGAACTTCTACCTTTTTGGATTCAGGCTTGGGCGTTCCCTCCACTTTGTTGTTTATCTTCTGGGTAGGGTTTATTTTTTCCATGCCAAACTCCGAATTGGGCGCCATTCCTGGGTGTTTTGGGGTAATAGGAAGAGGGTGAAAAGAAAAAAAAAAAGATTAGCAGTCTATACCAGTCTTTTATGGACACAGCAGTAGGGGCTTCAGTGTAGCGTTTACTCACCAGGGGTGTTGTTGGCTATATTTGCTCCCATTGGGTATGGCCCTGGCCCTCCCTGGTTCATCATACCGTGCATGCTGTTCATGCCAGGGCCGTATGGAGAGCCTGTTCCCATCATGCCCTGGGACATGTTAGGGTAGCCAGGTGGCCTAGAGAAGAGAATGCTTGTTTAGAAGGAACACTAGCTGACCCAAAGAGACTCCTAGAAATATCACAATAATATCCTTATATAATATCCTCCATCCTATTTTCCATATCTAATGTTTGCTGGGTTCGGCTTATTCTGTAGGAAACATCAATTGACGTCATAGGACTCCAGCAATCGCCAAGAACCACGAGTTGTCTCTCTGTAGGCTGAGCTGGCACCCTCGCTGGGGAAAGAAGTGACTCACTGATCTCAGAGACCATCTCCTGCCTTCTCATTCTCTCCACTTTTTTTTTTTTTCCATTTTCTCTCACAGATAAGTGTTTGGTCTACTGCCATCTACTCCGCGGCACACTCGGGCACCAAAACACACAACAGACCGGCTTGCACGTGGGAAGAACCAATCATCGTTCATGGTCACACAACCAGCATGGACGCACAAGCAAGGACAAACCCTAATGGTCTTAATACAGTGCGTTGTACTGACCCGTGATGGTTAAAAAAGGGGATGTCGCTATTTTCTCACCTAACCCTGTTTTCCCGTACATTGGTGTCTAAGTGACTAACGTGAACAAAAATCTTGGAAATTGTTCCAATATTGAGAGAGAACTCTGTCACCAGCATCCGTGTAATCATACAGGACAAATAAGAAGAAGAACTGTCAATTTCCATCCACTCAAAGTGCTGTTATTGCCACTGGCGGGCTCAGATTGTTGTTCTAAGTGTCTGACAGCATTATGGAAAGGATCCATGCAGAGATAGACCTTTTTGTTAAAGAGTAAGATCCTTTTATCTTTAACCAGAAACAATCCCGAAACGACCAGCGCCAAATTCTCCAGACTCCTCTAAATAAACAAACAATGGTTTTCAGCGTGCATAGAGCCAGCACATTTTCACATTTAAACCAGTGAATTCAACCACACCACAGTGGGGATTGTTCAAACAGTGGACAGACGAACCAAGACGGCTTTGCATAGTTTTTATATTGGTTCGGTCGACTTTGAATAAAGGCCGTTTTACGATGATAAAATGACAATTTTTGGGCTGTTTCACGTTAAACAAAAAGGATCCTACTCTTTAACAAAAAGGTCGACCTCTGTAAGGATCGTTTCCGTAATGTCGTCAGACACTTTGAATATTAATCTGAGCCTTGTCAGTGGCAAAAACGAGCCCTTTTAGTGGACGGAAAATGAAGGTGTGCGCAATTGCCCATTAACAGGGCTGAAACGATTCCTCGACTCGCTCGAATAATTCGATTGCTAAAAATCCTTGAGCGGCGTTTGATCAGCGTCACCAACGTCGCATCGCTCACGGTGTTTCCGCACGGGCGATTATTGCTGTCGCACAGCGGGCTGGCGCTGCTTGGCGACACATGCCGTGAAGACTGACGGCGCAGATTGGTAATGAAGAAAGAGAGCGTAAATAGTCAGGGGATAGGAGAGGAGAACGAGAAGGCTGGAGAAAAACGACGGAACGTGTCCAAAGTTTGGAATCCGTTCAAAAGGTAATTAAAACGATAACTCTGTACAGGGAGTCTACTGCAAAATCGAGCTAGCTTACCACAATAATAGCACATAGACGTCAGCGCTTCAGCATCTCAACAGAAAACATGGAGTCTAACTTAATCCTCCATTCCACCAAGCGGACCCGACAAAAGTAAATCACAGAGTTATATGGACGATGAAACTACACCAAACACAACAACTACCAAAATCAAAGACAAGAAAATACGTAGTGGTGACCACGACTTGATCTAAAGAGCCGACTTGTTGACTGTCCCTTTGGAAAAACAGCTGATTGTTGTGCACCTCTTTCTCTCGCTTCCCAACAGCCGATCAACGATCTACCAGCATAAAGTGTAACAGAGCTGTGTGGCATTGTAATCAAATATATAAATGAAAATAGGCTGAGTATAACTAATATTTACATAAAGGCATATATACAGATCAGTCTCAGGTTAAAACTTGTAGTTCTGAAAGTTAAGTTGCACAACTTAAGGTCATGTTTATGTATGTTTAATGTATGCCTTAGTTTGAGGTTGTTATTGCATTTCAGAAAATGTTTTCTTTTAAAAACAATGTAATATGGCACTTAAATGCACTAAATGTGTTTAGTTTTTTTGAGAGGTAATATTTTAAGCAATTTAGGCAATACAAAAGTAGCTTTTTCCGAAAATTAAACCACTCTTGTATATTATTGCTCTTCAATAAAACCAAAGTATTCTTATCCGATTACTCGATTAAATAATCAAAAATGGTTGTTTCCATCAGTCGCTTAAGACACAAAAACAGTCCCCTTTAACTGCCTCCTTGGGTCTCACTGAGACAGAGCACCCACCTGTTGAGTACGGAGTTTGTGGCTCCGTGGTGCATGGAGGGCCCGCCATCCTTCCTGTTCATGCCTGGAGGTGGGCACATGCCGGACGCCACCTGAGGAGGCATGCCGGCCATGTTTGAGGCCATCCCAGGGCCAAAGGGCCGAGCACCCATCTGCCCCGGGACTATTCTGCCGGGCGGGATGCTTCCGTACGGAGCCCCGCTAGCCTGCCCGGGCATGGGGTTCATGGAGCCGCTCATGCCGGGACCGGCGGGGTAGTTGGCATTGGGCATCCCCGTGTAGCCGGGCTGCCTGGGGTAACCTGGAAGGGGGCGCAGAGAGACAGGGATGCAGATTTTAGCCCGGTACCCACCATCACCTGGTAGCTTTTCACGCCATCCTGACTGCGTTTATAAACGGTGTCGTCTAAAAGAGTCCCGCGGCAGGACTTGTACCCGTCCCTCCCAGTCGGGCTCTAAATTTACCTCCGTGCTGCCTGTTCTGACAAGCAGCCTGATGAAGCGGGCTTTATCTGGCCCTCGCTGTTCGCTGCTGTGACTCATAGCAGAACTTCTTCAAAGCCCACAGAAACCATCTGACATTTCAAAGTGAAGTGATATCATTTCATAAATATATGAAGTGAGAGGAAACTTCAAAGCCTTTTTTTTTTTTTTTTTAAATCTGGGCTATCTACGAAACTTTGATGGTTGCAGGACGACAACCGTAAAGTCATTCATAATATTTTTAGGATTTGAAGAAAAAAAAAACCCCTGCACAATATGACCGAGCTGCACCACTCGACACTAATCTCCTCTACTATTAGGTCAACCAGTGAAGAGGGCTTTTTAAAGCAACACGGCCAACACTTCTGCCCTGAGGCCTCACCTTGCGGACCATACTGGGCCCCCTGAGGCCCGTAGTTTCCCATGGAGTTGTTCTGGGGATATGGTCCCATCCCAGCATGCATTTGGCCTCCTGAAGACTGGCGTGGAGATAAGGCAGAGCCAGGTTGTCCAGGGGACCCGTAAGGAGGCATCTGAGGGTTACGCATGTACACTGGAGAGGATCGAGAGAAGAGAACATCTTTAGACACACATTTCTTCATTGGAAAAATCTACCTCACTTGAATAAAAAAAAAATCCCTGTATATACTTAGACACGCGGTCCCACAACACATCGTGTCCCTGTGTGAGGAGCCTAGCTCTTTACTTCCTCACAAACACACAGAGGTACAGTGGGTCTGTCTGTCTGCCGTTACCCTCATTTGACCTGGCAAGTAGACGACGAGCACATTCTTGTTTAAAGATACAGCCTGAGAGAGTGTTTACAGGGGCACAGAATGCAAACAATCCCACCTACAAGCTGCTGAGAACGTGGCAAACATGTATTGCACTTTTGGCCACTGAGCAGAGGAGGGGCAAGGTACATTTTTTTATTTTTTTTTCAAGGACACCTAGTAGTAGTTGTAGTAGACAACTTCATTGTGACTGTGCCGCAAACCCAACTGCCCCACGGGGGGGCAGTTGGTTTTGCTGCAGTCGCAAGGCCCTTCATGACAGGACATCAGACATATGACACAAACAAATAGTCCCTACATCAGACACCGACAGACATAACCTGAAGAACATACATCACACACACTACAATACCCTATACACCCTTGGGTATGACCAGGCCAGCTGGACATCTAGCTTATTTTGACTGATTTAAGGCTTTTATGGCTTGTGGTACAAAAAGAGAATTTTGATCTGTTCTTGGTCAGAAGGGGGGGGGGGCAGAAACAATGCCTAGATGGCAGTAGTTTAAAATGAGATGCCAGGGGGGTGTGTGTAGTCACATACAACGTTATTGGCCTTTCTCACCAGTCTGTCTTTGTAAATGTGTTCAGTGCTCGGTAGTGTTATCTAGTGTAACTGTTTTTCTGATTGTCTTTTCCTGTGACTCAGTGGCCTTTCCGAACCGGCAGGCAATACAGCCAAGTGAAGACCTCGTTAGCGTCTTGTTCAAAAACCTCTGGAACCCTGTCTCACCACTCACCCCTGTCCTGGCCCATGGCTGACTGGTTCATGGAAGAGTGCAGGATGGTGTCTGACTGGACGCTGGGCGGCCGGGGAGGCATCTGATTACCTGCAGGGCAGCAACAAAACACATATGGGCTCAGCAACTCAAAAAAAAAAAAAAAAAGGGACTTTGGAAATCTGATTGTCTTCAGTTACCTTCTAATCAGTCTTTGCTTGTCCTTAAACTTAAAAAAATAAAATTAAAAAGGACCATAAACCAATCTAATAAAACTAAAAAAACAAAGCAGGACTATGACAGGGTTTCCTGTTGGCTGCCTGTTAAATTGCTCTTCACAATGAGCTGCTGGTGGCATCGCAACTTCTGTTCCTCTGCCGTCTGGATGGTTTACTAGCGTCATGTTTGGAGAAACTGTTCCCATCTGGCAAGTCACTTCATGAATTACAAATGTGATCCGTTGCATTTGTGAGCGAGCGAGCGTTGAGTAAAAACTCTAAATCTGTCTGCTGTTCGTTTACTGAATGTTTCACACAGCATCCAACTCCATATATGAAAACGGCTTTTTTTTTTTTTTTTTAAAGCAGGTACGATTTTTACATCTAGCACCCTTTAGCAGGTGAACCGATATAACTGCATTCGGTTATTTCATACTGCATGTTTCTTAACTGTTGGTACATTCTTGTAAATAATCTGAATTTGTACTTTCTCAGATCTGGTGTTGGCATTTCGCCAACCCAAATATTGCTAACTTAGGCATTCAGACCTCCTTTTTCTAGGTTCTCGGTCTTTTCTTTCTTTGTGTTGTTTAATCTCATTGCATTGAATGGTTTCGGTGGGACACATTCTTGTGTTTGTCGTCTTGGTTCAGCATGGATATAGACCAATACGTCCTTCCTCCGTGTTGCATTCAGAACGAGATTTCAAAAGACCACTTCAATGCCACTTCAATGCAATGGCGCGTTTGTACTTCTGATACTGCGGTGAATCCTTTAAGATGTGCCAACAAAAGACATTTGCCAAGGACGGGCAGAAACAACATGACAAAGATTTAGACCTGTCAAACACCAGCTTGGTTCTTGGTGTCCTGCCTTTACCTGGCACAGCAGCGGGGGACAGCGGGCCGGTGCGGGAGGGTGTGACGCTGGCGGGGGAACCCACGGGCGACGGCGAGGGCCCGCGCAGGCCTGGCAGGTGGGGCGAAGTGTGCGGCGAGAAGGGCGACTGGGCGGGATTGCTCTGCTCGCCCTGGCTGCTGGATACCCCTGAGGTGCTGACGCCCGGGCTCAGGGCCCCCTCTGTACCCGTGGGCAGGTCGTCGATGGAGCCCGACAGATCCTGGGACGAGAGGAGCAACATGGGTTAATGAAAGCTTTCGGGGGGGGGGGGGGGGGCAATCAAGTCCGTATCACCTTTTGACACATCTCGGGGTTTCTATCAGGTGGAACTGTACAACTATATACATTTATTTTAGATTTGTCTGATAAAATGCATTTGTGAAGAAGAAGAAAAAAAAAAAATACAGACACCAACTTCCTGATAACTATTAAGATTGAGCTGGTAGCTTTGAATATTACCAAGTACGTTGCTTTTTTTTCTTGAGGTAAAACCACGGAACCATGGTTAACAACAGGAGGCCAAAGACTTTGCATTTTTGTATGGATTCAGCATGCAATTTATTCACTTCAAATCAACTGGTGGCAACTAATTCCAATGTTATTGGATGTGCCATTTCAACCGTTTGTAACGGGATGCGATTGGTTTATAAGATCAAACATTTCCGAGACATAAAACTATCAATCAAACAAAAGGAGCCCTGTGCGGCTTTGAGGAAGCTGGGATTATGATGGAGTGTGTGTGTTCGTGTGTGTGTGTGTGTGTGTGTGTGTGTGTGTGTGTGTGGGGGGGGATGATGTGGAAAAACCGATACGCGATATCAGCGTGTGTAAGCAGAGATGTAAATAAAAGCCCAGTTTGGCTCAGACTCTTAAAGCTGGAGAAGAAAACTGCTGCATATGGGAGGGGGAAGGGGGCGGGGGGGGTTGTTTTTCTTTTTCCCTTTCCTGCACATACTTGAATGAGGACAGGAGAGCATTTTTTATTTTGGAGCCACGTCAAAGTCAAGTGAGGTCAAATCGAGTGAGTGGAAATCCAAACGGCCACTGATGCGTTATATAGCAATCTTTGCCTTCATCGGGGTGTGTCTCTTAGTCTCTCATACAAGCAGACAGCAACTGTTATGGTGCTAACACACATCGGGTACAAGGACTTCTTTTTCCACCGTTTAAAATAAAAAAAATACTCCACATCCCTCCTGTAATGCTGATAATGATCCATCCTGGCAAGGAGAACTCGGTTTGTGCCGCTTGCAAAGAAAAAAGTGTTGTGTGTGTGTGTGTGTGTGTGTGTGTGTGTGTGTGTGTGTGTGTGGGGGAATATTTGAAGCAAGTGATCTCGGGAGGCAGTTGAAATAATTGGTGCTGGGCACCGACTCTGGTGCCATGTGGTGTTGTTATTGAGCCTCGCTGGCTGTGACACAAAGACAGCCAGGCAGGAAAGGAGGTAGGGAGGCAGCCGGCGGTGATTATGTTTGTGGGAAGGTGAATGTTTACACACTGGCCGTCACGTGGAGCCCATGTGCTTGCTCAGAAATGCACGCTCATCTGCCAGTCACATAGAAAGGAGGGGAAAAAAATGGGAGGAGGAGGTGGAGGAGGAGGGGAAAAAAAGCACTCATTGGAAGGTGGCCAAGTATTCCCATACAAATCTCACACTCGCAGGCTGGCTGCAGCCCCGAAGCCGGCGGTTTTACACTTGAAACGGCGCCCGTTGCTATTTTTGGGACGTGACCTGATGGAGGAACCCCAGAGGGAGTGACAGGAGGAGAACGCTGATTCAGAATCCACCCCCACCCTGTTCCCTCTGCCCTCCCTCCATCTCTGCCTCGCTTTTTTTTTTTTCCCACTCGACTGTGGTGACTGCACAAACCCAGGGCCTTTCTGACCCGCACAGGATACGTGGCAGCTACGTAACCGCCGCGAAACCCAGCGTGAAGCCTTCACGTACGGGAATCGCACCCTTAAAGTGTTCCACTGGCCGATGCCCGATTAATGTTCTCGAATGGGGGGGGGCGGGTGAGAATGAGCGACGAGAGGCTTAGTGCTCTGGAGTAGAGAGCAGAGATCAAACACAGCATGACATTCCCAGCTTAAAACGGCCACCCCACCCCCCCCCCACCCACCCAACCCTCCACCTCCACTCAGACATCACAAGACCGGTCATCTGACAGAGGGCTGAGTCTGAAGGCCCTGGGCCAGCCATGATGACCACCTCAGCAGCTGCCGTACTCTACGCTTCAGAGATCACCACGTGTCTCCGCGAGGAACCCCCCCCCCCCTCCTAAATCAACCCTCTTCCTGATCTGGACCTCAGGGCAACAAGGTCAGGGTGTCCATGCCTGGGTGTTATGCCCGGGGGGGGGGTGTCACCACGACGGGAGGTCACTGTGGACGGCTGCACAAGACACACACACACACTTCAGTGAGACAGGAAGAGAGACCAAGGAAGCATCAACAAGGCAGGATCCTTCCCTTTTAAAAAGAAAAAGTGGGGTTCGGGGTACTCCGGGGGCCAGGATCAGTTGAGTAAAAAAAAACAAAAAAAACATCTACCAGACATAAGCAAAGTTGGAGAAGCAACAGTCTTCACTCCTGCCACTATGACCTCATGCGGTGTAGATTATGGCTGGACTCCAAGATCAACTGTCAGCTGCCAAAAACCAGCATTCAATACTTCCTCAGATTTGTCATCTTGTTTACTTATTCTCTGACGAGACAAGTGTCTGATTTAAAATCGTCCTATTGCAAACTGTAGAAAGATTTTTTTTTTTTTTTTTGTGGAGAGGGTTACACATCGGCTGTCTCAGTTTTAATCAACACAACTTTCCAAAATTCAAAAAGGATTTGGATTGGATCTGCAGATTCTGAACTGGATTCAAAATCAGTATAATAAATCACCTGTTACATATAATAAAAAATAAAGAAAGTGCTCTTCTACGTTTGAATTCAGGCTTAGAAAACTGGAAACTGGAACCATTGAAACTACAAAGTGAAGACAGTAAACCAACAATAAAAAAAATTTTTTTTTTTTAAAGATTCCCGATTTGGGGTTTTCTTGTGACAAAATGTTACCAAAACGTTTATTGCCCCCGATGCATAATTACAGAACACACACACACACACACACACACACACACACACACATGCAGCAGGGAGGGCGAGCTCTTTACCATTCTGTTAATATTAATATCTAACAGCTGACAGCTCCGATCCCTCAGCCTGGATAGGCAGAAGCATTGAACACACACACACACACACACACACACACACACACACACACACACACACACACACACACACACACACACACACACACACACACACACACACACACACACACACACACACACACACACACACACACACACACACACACACACACACACACACACACACACACACACACACACACACACACACACACACACACACACCACTACCCCCACTCTGCAGTCATTGATTTTTCCCAGCTCAATACTGCACAGCACCAGCCTGTTCTGCTGACTGAATATACAACAACAACAACAACACGCTAGGTAGTTTTTTTTTTTTTCAACGTGCAAGAAGAGAATATATGGGAGCTGCGTTTGTGGAGAGAAGGAGAGAGCTGCGGTTCTTTCTGTGGAGCTTCAAGCTCCTCTCTATGGCAGCCATTTTGTGTTCTTCCCAAGCACTGCCTAACATGGAACTTCAGAGCTGAGAACTGCACAACAGTGTTCAGAATGTCTGAGGGTAGAAGAGAGGCAGAAAAACAACAGATTTATGCAAAGTGCAGTGTTGAAAATTCATTTAATAATAAAAAAAATAAAAAATAAAAAAATATCCAAGAACATTTCTTCTAATGCAATTATTGCTCATGAATGTGGAAAATGGCAGAAGGTCTTTACTATTGCCATTATTCCCATATTCTCCACTGCTCCTCTGAGTGTGCCTGTGCTGTCTCTGAGTCATCTGCTCGGCTTGGCTCTCCACCGTCCTAATGTATTCCATTTGCAGATTACTTCACTGAATCAATCGAGCCCAACCAGAGCCATTAGTCTGCCAAGCCGGCCCATTTCTTTCTTTTTTCTCTTTTTTCTTAGGTTATGAGAAACAGAAAGTGGGAGAAGAGAGGTCGCGTAGCGGCCCTGAGATAATCAAACGTATCTGGAATGTGTGACCCTGGCCAGTAGTGTAACTAGATCTGGTGGTAAGGAGGGAGAGGAGGTGGGTGTGTGTGTGTGTGTGTGTGTGTGTGTGTGTGTGTGTGTGTGTGTGTGTGGGGGGGGGCAGAGTTCATCCCTCAGTCACACACTCTCCCTGACCCACTCTTCTGTCACTCTCAGACCTCACCAACCGCCTGGTTGGCAGGCTTCCTTATTCTCAGGCCTCCAGATGCTAAACACAATATACAGTGGGGGGGGGGGGGAAAAGAAAAGCTCACTCACTCCAGACTGGCTTGCACACATGCTCACACATCCTCTGTGGCGAGATATTAGCTGAGGAAGAGAGAGTAAGAAAGAAAGGGGGGGCGGGGGTGGGAGATAGAGGAAAGGAAGGGGAAACAAATGGCTGCATCTCAAGGGTTGCCATGGTTACTGTGATCCACGTGGTTGACACATTAGAGCTGACACAGTCCCTCCCCCCTGTTGCTGTCATCTCCCCCCCCCGCTCTCTCGGCGGCCTCCCTGCGTGCCTGGCAGGGTCACGGTGCAGTCAGCTACTACAAAAGAAGCAGCCCGTCATTGTTACGGGAAACGCAGACGCACCGAAGCCCCGTTCCTCACCCCCTTCCCCTCCCACCACCCCTTGCTCCTGCTCCACTGCCGCTTTAATTACACACTCAGCCTCCAGGCCCTATGCACTGACAGGGCTGAGAGACACGCACACTGACACACAGAGTGGACAAACACCAAACCGCTACATCTTGGAACTCCTTTCCTCGAGCCCCTGACTGTTTACGTTTCCGCGTGCCGGCGAGAACACTCCGGCGCTGCACGCTCACCGCTCATTCGGGGCAGAGTGGGCTTTTTTTGATATCGAAAACAGGGTCACGGGAAAAGCAGTGGCTTCCCTTTAAAAGTGTTTAGATCAAGTGAAATCTTCTCTGCACGGTTTCTAAAGGGGGGGCCTCGACCAGCCTCCTGAACGTGCTGACTTGACTTGACTGAGCCCAGAGGCATAATTATCCCTAGACCGTTATCGGAGCACTTCATTCTGCGCGCACACAGATGACAGAAAGACAACAAGGGCGCTCAGACAAAAACTCTAAATGAAGGCCGTCTGGTCTAGGAAACCACCTGTTGACTGACTCCGGGAAGCAGCGCCGTGGGGGTGATGGGGCAGGAAATGCACGGGCGCAGGTGGGTGGTTGCCGACACCCACTGGCCACCTGCCCTGGCTCCCACCTGCACCCAGGGGCCGTCGTTGCGAGCTACGTGGAGCTTCCGGGAAGTCCACCGATGGCTTGGAGAGAGGGAGAGAGAGAGAGAGAGAGAGAGAGGCAGCTCCAGCCCCAGCTCCAGGTTTGCAGGGCTGAGCTCCAACCATAAGGGGGCACTCCCATCCCACTGTGAGGGATGAAACTGGAGGAAAAAGGAGGAGAAGCGAGGCAGGGCCCCCTGCCTCACACAGCAGCAGCCATTACAGGGCTTTCACATGTAGCACAGGCTGACGAGAAACTCGCCATACACAAGTTGGTAGCCACCTATAGGTGCACCACGCGACCCTGACCCACTCCACGCAGTGCTGTAGATAGGAGGCGTTGAGCATATGGCTCAAACACTACTCAGTGGACCACACCACCACGTCCCAGTTCTGCTCTCCCATTTCTCCGAGAGGTAGGCAAAGTTAACAACAAGCATGGATAGTAAACATGCCAGCAGGGTGACACAATGCTCCGGGCCCGGGGGCCCGGGAGCACCCCGCTGGGGTTACATATCTTGTCTGGAGGATCGGTGCCACAGACACAATGTCTGCTACCTCCACGGAGCCACCTCCAGCTCCCCAGAGATTACCATTACGCTGCTGCTTCATCACCGGCAGCCACCACGTGGGAAGGATAAGAAAAGAAAAGAAAAAAAAAAGTTCAAGATGAAAAGAGTGAACCAGCACAATTCAGAGACAGAGTCTCGTACTGCTAAAGCATGACAAAAATACAATTCATTTGACGCTGATCGATACTGTTCTGCTTAACATTCCTGTTTGATACGGGGCTCGCAGTCAAAATAAAGAAAATAAAGGCCAACTATGGATCTTAATCAATACGTAGGGAGTGCTTTCTTTAAACGCTCCACACATTTGCCTAATTGAGCTTCTCTGTGGGGGTAACGACACAAAAAGGGGGGGGGGGGATGTGCAAGGCACACAAACACTGCAGCAGTCTGTGTGTAGCTAACACAGAGTAGATGAGGGGAGGTGGTGGAGGGTGAGTAGGGTGAGGAGGGGCGGCGGCCTGATTGCTGTGAATAATGGGGAGATGGTGCGTGCGTGCGTGCGGGGGCTTTGTAGAGATCACAATAGTAGCAGGGAGTCCCAGGGCAGCGCAGGGGGCCCAAGTGAAGCAGGCAGCTGCCCAGCCCGAGGTGAGGGGTGCTGGGATAAGAGGAGAGCGAGGGACTGGAGGGTGTGTGTGTGTGCGTGGGGTTTTGCTGGGTGGGGAGTCTCCAGACCCCTACAGCCAGTCTGCCTGCTTTCCAGAGCAGCAACGCCCCTCCCCTCCTACTGTCACAACGCGTCTAGGGGGCGCTACCAAAGCAACCGACACTGCCGGCGAATTAACTGGGGAGGGGGAGGGGGAGGGGGGGAATAATATGGAGGTTATTTCATAGAGTGAGAGTTAATTTCATTGCGAGGCCCAGTTTCATCCATCCAGGCTCAGCAGCTTGTTCCAGCGAGAGCAGGAGAAAGCAGAGGACAGACAGTGCTGCAGTCAGCCACAGTCTTTGTGCTGCAAAACTAGCTCAGCCCAGCAGAAATGGAGGCAGAGGGGAGGGGCATGGGAGCGAGCGAGCGAGCGAGCGAGCGTGCGTGCGTGCGTGCGTGCGTGTGTGTTAGAGTGAGTGAGCAGAGAGAGCAAAAGGGAGAGGGAGAGTGTTCTGTGTGCGTGCGTGCGTGCGTGCGCGCAAGCTCACAAGAGCAAAACAGGGCTTGGGTTTTAGCGGGCTGAGAAACAATTCACTGAAGCAAACGCAAAACAACACACTTTGTCAGCAGATTGAATTTTCTCAAGTACATTAATTAAAAATCACATAAGAGGAAAGGAAAGGGGTGAGACAGAAAAAGGGAGCAAGAGGAGAGAAACAGCCGAGCTGGGAGGAGGGAGGAGGGAGGGGGAGCGAGAGCGAGAGGCGCCCTGGAATCGGAATAAGGCATGTACACACAGGAAGCAAAGGGCCCCCAGAATAGCAACAGGAAACTGGCCCCGGAGTCTGAATAACGTCAGCGTCAGAGCTTCGCAAAACAAGGCTGCGCTGCACAGCGTTATGAAAGCTGATTTACTGAGAGAAGAGAGAGAGAGAGAGAACGAGGAAGGGAAGAAGAGGACGGGGGGGAGGAGGAGGAGGAGGGCGCAGGCAAGGGAGAGAGAAAACAAGAATATAGACAGAAAGAGGAACGAGAGCGAGGCAGAGTGAAATATATATATATATATATATATATATATATATATATATATATATATATATATATATATATATATATATATATATATATATAAAAAAACAGAAAGGAGAGAAATGCAGCAAAAAAAAAAAAAAAAAAAAAAAACAGAGTGTAACATTGAGAAAGGCAAGGAGGGTGGGCTGGGTAGGAGGGGAGAGGGAGAGGAGAGGAGAGAGAGGAGAGGAGAGGAGAGAGAGGAGAGGAGAGGAAAAAAAGTGGGCCGGCCTTGTCAGGCTGATTGCTCCAGAGCTATGTCGCAAAAAACAAGCTTAGCTGCAGCAGGAGAGCAGAGCTGGGCTGGGCTGAGCGAGGGAATGGGGATTGCAGGAAGGGGTGTGTGTGTGTGTGTGTGTGTGTGTGTGTGTGTGTGTGTGTGTGTGTGTGTGTGTGTGTGTGTGTGTGTCTGGAAGATCCCTCGGTTCCAGATCAGGAGGCTTGGCACATAACATTAAAGGTCATTAGGGGTGGGGGGGTGTGTGTGTGTGTGGGGGGGGGGGTCTGTTGTTGTTATGTGGGTGGTCCCTGAGCTTTGCAAATGCACTGGATGAGACTGAATTCATGCGGGGGTGGGGTCCCGATAGGCAGAGATGTGGTGATACATTTGAAAAGGTGGGAAAACTCGGACCTGCAGTCAAAGACCAGCACTAAATTAAGAGAAAAAAAAAAGTCCACTGATAAGAAAGCAACAGTTGTGTTCCTTTTATCTTTAAAACGACGTGACACAGAAGCCTCTCATCTACCACATACTGGGGCTGTGCAGGTCATTGAAATAAAAAAAAAGTAAAAAATAACAATCACAATTCCAATCACAAAAACTGAATAAACGAGAAAAGCGATTATTTCGCACGTTACATTTTTGCAAGTAAACTCTTATTTTGTCTTGTGTTCTGAATGATTAAAAAAAAGGTTCAAAAGGGAAAAGTATTAAGGGAAATGTCACAGCTCTATGAGATTTCACGGTTAATTTGTTTAACTTTTTCACAGTGTTTTTTTTTTTTATTTTTATTTTTTTTTAAGTTCAATACTTGCAACATCTTTCCAAAAGCCAATGAGTAATCGTGTTAAAAAAAATCTCAATATTGACCAAAATGGTCGTTCTTAGGAATTCTTCCATAATGGCCAGCCCTACCACATACTATGTTTAAGTTGTTCATCTACAGGGCTTCAAAAAAAAATATGTACAGAGTCTACTTCATTAAAACATAGTTTAAAAGGCAAACACAAATCAAGTGGACGACGCACACGACCGGCCATTCCTCCAAGATTAAAAACCCCACTCCAGATGGAGCCTCTTATTTGGAAAGGCGAGATGAACAGGAGGATGGAGGACCGGAAAAACAAACTCAGGCGTGAGCGTGTGACCAACATGTGACCTTCCTCTCAAGTCTGGAGCACATTCAGACACATCCGACAGAAGAAGAAGAAGAAAAAAAAAGAAGGAGCATCACAACCAGTGGGCGGTTCGGAGTGGGATTAGCCCCACAGTGGAGAAAGGGTGTACGAAAGACCTGGGAAAGGACAAGGAGATTTGGGGGTTTTGAAAGGTGGGAGGGAGGGAAGTTGGTAGTGGCCTGGTAGTTCTTTCCATTCTAATGGGTTGACATGGAGAGGAAGGGTCACTTCCAGGGAGAATGAAAGCAAAGACAGCAAACACTACTTCTGCTGGAGGCTGGTAGGAGCTTTCACACTCTAGGAGGACATTTCAATTCTCTTCCCGAAATAAATAATAACTATTCAGTCCCTCCAGAAAAACGCGATTATGCGATGGCATAATTAAATGCATAATCGGCCAAAATCCGCATATTTTTGCGGGGCCCGCATTTTTTTCCAAATACGCCGCACTTTCACCACATAATTGCCGATTTCCGCGCAAAATATGCAGGGTTTGCAAAAAAAAAAAAAAGTCCCATATATCTTAGCAGAAAGTTGAAAAATGTTGCGTTTACTTCACACAAGAGCAGCCATTTTCCCCTGTTGCCATGGGAACGTTATGAAATGACGTCATTACGCAACGTGAACATCATCGAAAAGCAGGGTGTTGGGGGAATCACTTTTTCCTCCTCTTTTTCATCAAAACGCAATTTTTGCAAGTTCCCGCAATTTCATCGCATAAAATTGCATAAATATCCCGCATATTCCATTGCATTTTTTAAGAAAACGTGCCGCGTAATCAAGGATTTTTTCCTGCAACAATCACAAAAAAACTCTGCATTTTTCTGGAAGGACTGAGCATTATACATTTTATTTAGTAACATACAGTTATTAGCACTTCTGTGTTATTAGTGTCTCACTAAATCAGTCCATATTCTATCTGTGGACATGTTACGCTGTTTGTATGCACAAAACAACAGTGTAATGCGTTGTTAGAAACTGGCATTGCTAACAATGGCTAACCTGGCTAGAGCTAACGAAGACAATGAAAAAAATCGGACTTGTAAATGGAACGCGTTCAACTCGGGCGTGACGTCGTTCCCAGCCCCGGCTTCCGAGGTCAACGGAACGCACCAGAAATACTAGGGGTGTAAGTCACACGTTTTATCAGGACACGATATTATATCGATTCTTTGGACAATACAATATTTACTGGTAACCCAAAGTCTGCCGTGACACGATGTCGATTCGATGGCCTGCGACCGATTACGAGACCGTACCATAAGCCTATTTCACCCAATCACTCACATTCATATCGACTCACAAAAAAAAGCAACTCAAATATGATTGGAACGCTTCATTACTTAGCTCTTCCAGACATTTAAGTTAAAAACAAACTACACTGAAAGGAAAAAAAATAAATATAAAGTGGGAATTTCAAAATAAAGGCGCATCTTAAAGCTGACGATATGAGATACAGTAGATTCGCTCCGTATCGATCATATTGGATCGCTGAGGATTGAATGATCGTTCCACCTCTACCAAATATTCCCATCGTTCAAACTCCACACCTACTGGTTTTTTAAACGCAGGCTTTGTACTAAATATTTCAAATCTTAAACCCAAACTGAGATAACCCTGATGACATCAGTTTTCTTTTTTTTTTTTACTTTTGAAAGCTCCCTTCCAGAGCCACAGAAGAAATAACAAGCTGTTGCAGCCGTCCTCGTGAATAGTGAAATCGGTGATGTGTAAAATTGGGGCGGAGTGCCCCTTTAACCAGCAACTATGGTTATTCATTAAAACCTTAAATTAAATCAATGATGTGACGCATTCGAAAGAGAAAAGCACAAAAAGGTCTCCCTTTTTTTTCCTCCTTCCCCTTAGCTCTTGAGTCATTGCCTTTGCCTAGAAATGACGCTATTAGTTGTTATTTGAAGAGAACACAGACCTTCCAGTTGCATTGCTTGTTGTGCTGTACTCACTGTAAGTTGGTGTGGATTAGCATCAGCTACATGACTACAAGTGGAAAGAGGTTTTCCGTAAAAAAAAAAAGAAAAAAAAAGACAGCAGCAGCTCCGGGGAAGCGACTGCGTGATAAGTACTCAACAGTTGGACGGTGCATTTGTGTCCCGGAGCCAGGAACCGGCTCAACCTGCTCGGCTAGTTCCACTACGGCTGCCCGTTTCCCACCCCCCCCCCTACCGCCTCCCTCACTCCTCCCTCACCTCTTCTTATCCACATCCATTTTCTCAGGCTGACTGTTGCTTTCCTACCTGCACCTTCCAGCAGGCGCTGAGCCTCCTGCGCTCCTTTATTCCCACCTCGACGGCGGGCAGGCCCTGACAGACGCTGGGAGGTGGGGGGGGGGGGTGTTTTAGCACCTGGCTCAAACAGACCCATCTGTGCTCCAGGATGAGGTGATGTCTGGCTGGCTCTGTGCGAAAAGCTACTAAAGTAGCTGAATTGCGCTTACCTCTCGGTCGCTGTCGGATCGGCGATTCAAAACGTGTTGGGGGGGCAGATTGAAACAAAAAGGCGTCTGTGCAAATCACCGCAGGTGCTCGCAGAGTAAACAGAAGACCTTTCCCTCATCAAACTCAACCTGTAGATCTGTCGCACGCATCTTCTCAGGTGTACTAGAACTTGGAAAACGGGTTTCTTTGCTTATTGTGATCAGTGGTGGAAGAAGGATTTAGATCCTTTACCAGTAAAAGTACTAAAAGACAAAACCAAAAACAAACTCCGTTACAGTAAAAGTCCTGCGTTGATAATGTTACTTAAGTAAAAGTATGACAGTATCATCAAGGAAATGTACTTAAAGTATTAAAAGTGAAAGTACTTCCATGCAGAAAAATCCTCACCCAACGATCCAACCAGCTGTGTGTTTAATGGTCTGATCATGTCAGCCGGACGTGTCGGCACTTATATTGTTGGCTAGATTCATTTATAATGAAACATCAGTTTATAAACTACATGTCTTTTGTGTGCGAGAATCTTAAAGCGCCCATATTATGCTCATTTTCAGGCTCATAATTGTATTTTAAGGTTGTACCAGAATAGGTTTACATGGTTTAATTTTCAAAAAACACCAGATTTTTGTTGTACTGCACAGCTCTCTCTCACTGCTGCAGATCCTCTTTTCACCTGGTTTCTGTTTTAGCTACAGAGTGAGACCTCTTTTCTTCTTCTTCTGTACTATCTTTGATTGCACTCGCACATGCTCAGTAGCTCAGATCTTAGCTCATGTCAGCTAGCAAGCTCCATAGACAGTAAAAGAAAGCCTGTTTCTCCAACTTCGGTCAATTACAAGGCAGGGTTAGCTGGGAGACTTCTTCTAAATGAGGGCGCACATGTAAGTAGTTCTTTTCTGGATTATGATGAATTTATGTGTGTCGTAGCAGTGCTCTGCCATTGAGAATGAGGTAGCATGCTAACGCTAGCATGCTAACGGTTGCGGTTAGCCACCTCATTTCGGCTTGTGACGTAGAAAGCCGTGCAGATTTTGAACAGCTCACCCGGAGACTGAAGGCAGGACACATTCAGAAACCGTATCTCACTCAAAACAGCATGGATGGATTTTTTTTAAGTTTGTATGTGTGTGGAAGCACCAGAGACACAACATAACACCCCAAATCACCAGAAAAAGTGTTATTTTCATAATATGGGCACTTTAACGTGTAAAGTAACAAGTCCCTAAAGCTGTAACAGATGAATGTAGTGGAGTAAAAAAGTACAATAATTCTCTCTGAGATGTAGCGGAGTAGAAGTAGAAAGAAGAAAAAAGAAATAAAGGAATTTTATTATATTTTATCAGAAAAAGAGCCGTCTGCTCTGCTGAACTCAAGCGAACGGTCATCCGCTCTCAACAACAACGCTACAGGAAACACTGGGGCTAGTATGTGTACATGAACTAGGGTAAACTTCCCTCCATTTTGCCAGTGCCCCGATCACTGTGCTCATCTCCCAGCTCCAATCTGCTAGGACAACGCACTTCACGTCATCCGGCGGATTTTCACCGGCTAGAGGGCCTGTTGCTCCGATACAAAGAGTAGAGAAGCAGGTGGAGAGAGAGAGCTGAGCCGCCCTCTCTTTCTCAAACTCTTCATTAAAACTCTAAAACTAGACCGTTCAAATCCAAAGCAAGATTCTGTCACGGTATTGCCTACTTCTCGCCTGAAATGGTTTCAGAAACTGATTTCAGCTTCCGCTTTTAACGGTTATACAACATGGTTAGTTACCGGCTGGCGGCCACGTTGCCTTCTCTGACATGCTCACCAGCAGCAGGCGCTCTTATTGGTTTCGGTGCGGCACAGTGCATTATGGTAGTTTAAGCAATACCACAGCCCGTTTTCTCTGTATTCTCTGGCCATGTAGCACCAATTTAAAAAAAATAAAATGGTCGTGCCATTCTACGACAAAGACAGCCCAGTTTGATGAAAAGACCCTCTTTTCCAGCGGTAAAATAGTTTTTCAGGAACATGTTAACAAGACAAAAAGAAGCATTTAAAAAAAAAAAAATCCATCTCACAACTGAAACCCTTCCATCTTAACAAATTGCACATTTATTTTGAGACACGTGTGTGACTTTGTTTTGCACTTCATCCTTTTGTTTTTTTCCCCCTCTTTGGGTCTATTTTTTGAACGCTTAGTGAAGTGAAGTCAGAGTCAAGTGTGTATCGAATGGAAGGATGCCTCAGTTGCGCCTCTGGGGCACTGACTTTTTTGGTTTGTTTAATGATTCATATTTTATTGAAGTTCTCAATTATTTCTTCCTTTTTTTTTTTTCTTTTTTTTTTTAAACAGAACAGAGAATAAGATGCATTCCTGTCTGTTGCAAATTTGGGCTAAGCGTGTGGCCGAGCATCCGATTGCCAACCTTTGCTACTTGACTTTCAGCTGGTACCACAAAAGGTGATGGGCTCTGACAACCGGCCCTCGGCCCGACTGCTGAGTCAGAGAACGTCAACAGACGTCCGCCGGGGTTAAAGACGCCTTCGTAGCCACGGGTCCTCCTCTCGACAACGCCGTTGAATTTACCAAACGGCAGCATCGCGGTCTCATCAGAAACATCTCTCTGCATTGTGGCAAGAGTTTGTGCCGTGCAAGTCTGGTCACCTAACGGTACGACGGCTGCTGCTACCGGTGCCTGGAGGGGTCCAATCCAGCCGTTTTGACCCAGGCTGTCAGGGTTACACCCGCAGCTAGCACGGGTTTAATCTGCACACAGTGTCCTGGGCACTCACGGGGCAGAAAGGGCAGGAGGAGGAGAAAGAGAATCAGTCCATCTCTACCTTAGCCAGGTTAATGGTTCTCGCAGCCAATCGCAAAGCACCGATGGGGAATCCCCGAGAAGTCGGAGGGAAAGAAATAAAAATAGCCCTGGCCTGCTCGGCCAATGGCTGAGCCCGCAGAGAGATGTATACATAAATAAGAGAAATAAATAAAAGAAGAGGGAAACACATCCTGAGGGCATGCCCTACTGGCACAGACGGCGCATCCTCTCATCTCATCCCCCACCCCCCCCTCTCAGCATCTCCCACTCCGACCAATCACTCACACTATTTGAAGTTATTTGCTTGCACTCCCACAATCCCCACCGCCCCCCCCCCCTCCCATCGCCGCAGACTCCTCTCTCTCTCTCTCTCTCTCTCACACACTTTCATTCTCTCTCTCTCTCTCTCTCTCTCTCTCTCTCTCTCTTTCATTCTCTCTCATTAATGATCTCATTTCTCACTCTCCTTCCCTGAGGCCCAGAATGAGGTTAGCTCCGCAGTCTGACCTATAAACACTGCCATGGAAACTGCAACGTGTTACAGCGAGACACCTCTTTAAGTCTCACCTTTAATCTTAGCCACAGGGCTATCGGACGCCAGATTTACCTCACTTTCAACAACCCCCCACTTCCTCCCCATTTCAGAATTTCTTTTCCAACAAGTCAGTAGAAACCTGCACTGCTTCAACACCCTCGACTCACTCTTGGCATCAGCCCGTTGGGTGTGTGTGTGTATGTTGAAGTCAGAGAAGGGCGCCTACATTAAAAAGGATTCGTTCACACCCCAAATTTAAGTCATTGCCGCCGTTCGTTTCCAGATTATGGGGTCGAATACATGTCTATATGCCAACTAAGAAAACATATTTATCTTAGGATAACTTGGAATGTCATGCAGACTTACGTATCCCCCCCCCCCCAACATGTCCGTGATTAATCAGGCGTTCCAACAGAAACAGTAAACAAGGCTGGGAATGCATCCGTGTCCGCAGTTTTAAGTACTGAATATTGACAGTCCTCTAGCCAAGCCTGCGATGCCCAAAGTAGTTATAGCTCTAAAAGGCGTAACATGTCCATCACGTTGCTCCGAGTGGATTGGTGCTGCTGAATTCAAGTTTTTGGTAGTCAAGCGATGGCGCATTATTACGAGCTTTATAACCCAGACATGTTTACTGGTTTGACAGGTAAGAGGGAAGAGCCGCTAGGGGCGGCTGAAAAACATCGACTCGCTTAACAACCCTGACCCCGAGAATGAAAACTGAATCGTGAGATCCCCAAAGAGTCCCACGCCCGTGGACTCTCCGATGTATCGGTATCGGCCGATATGTTGCCTTGTTGACAGCTATCGGCCCATCGGCAAATAGGACGACATTCAACAGCGGCAGCTGCCGATGTCTGCCCGTCGTGTCGCATCAGTTTTGCGCTGGCTAAATGTGTTGCGTTGTTCGCGGTCGGCCTTGGACAACAGTAGCTAGCGTATCCAGCTGCTGATTCCAGTGTTTCCCGTATGCGTTTCATTCGGCAGCGTCGCGCACCGCTGCTTTCGCGGGTTTTTTCCGGCGCGCGGACGCAGCGCGACGCCCGTAGCAGGCTACGCCGACCCCGGGAGCAGCTACAACGAGCAACAAGTCAGATGTTAAATGAAGAGAAGGCGGGCTCACCGGCAGACTGGACGGCCGGGCCTGCATGCCGTCTTCTTGACTGCTCTTGTTGGAAGCCATGGGCTGGTTGGATGGAGGAGCGCTGGACTGGGAGCTAAAGGAATCCTGGGAGAGTTCCTGATTATGGGGACAAGAAGGAGATAACACAATGGATCCCATACTTGAAAAATAAATAAATCCCAAAATCTAAGCTGCTGCTTATTGGCTCTTTGCAATGTATAGCAATATTAACACAAAAAAAGGACAGATCTCTACTGGGCTGGATAAATGTAGTGTGCTGTGCCATGAGCAAGCGGGATTCGAATACTTCCTGCTCGGCATGTCTGGGTCACCACAGATGAGACATGGCGCCGGGGAAAAGGCATTGCTTACTTTACAGCTATTTGAGTAGCTCACTTGTGGCTTTATCTTCATTTTATCTCGGCGTTTTTACCCCCCCGACAACCTAAACTGAACGGCAACGCTTCTCTCCCGCGTAATGCAGGAGTTGTTGCGTTGTGTGTTCTTAAACCTTATTGTTGTTACTATTCATTTTGTCTGGCTAGTCCCACGCAACATTCCCGGGATAGTGGAAAAAAAAAAAAAATGGGCTCTGGTTTATTGGCATTTCTTCAAACCAAATCACAAATCGTCACGGGCGGCGCCAAGCGTCGGGGCGCAGCAACGGTGCCGCTGCCACGGTGCCGCTGCCACGGTAGCCGCGGGAGGGGAACTTGTTTCGGCGGGAACGCGTGCGCGTAGGGAGGCGAGCTCTGGAATCGAAATGGCTGTCGGGTGTACGATGAAAAAGATGGGACATCGTTTCTGTCGCTTCTAGGTCGGCGGAGGATTCCCGACTCCGCCGGAGTTTAGAATGCCAACGCTAAGAAAGGGGAAAGGTTTGGGACGCCTGGCGGGAACCTCCAGCGGCACCAGAACTATCCCATAAAGGCATCGCCGTTGATATATAGACTACAAGCCTTCCATATACTCACAGCGTTAGTTTTGGACCAGCTACGGAAAACTAAGTGCATAATGACTTTAACCGTCTATTACAGAGCACGGTCAAATACGCCTCACAAGAGGCATGAGCCAATGAGGGACTGGCAGGTGTTTACTGTGAGGCAGCTACAGACAGCGTGCATTGACTACAGGACTTCGCACAAATAAGCCATTTAGGAGAACGCAGTCTAGTTGGAAACACGGCTGGACAGCGATCCCATTATAGCTAAAGCGGGCTAACGGAGTTCCGTGTGGCGTCGTTACCTGTGGAGGGGGTGGGAACCTCTGATATGGTGACTGCTGCTGCTGCTGCTGCTGTGGTGGTGGTGGCTGCTGCTGCAGGGGGGGTGTCTGGGAGTAAGGTGATGGTTGACCCTGCTGGCCATGACCTGGAGGTTGCTGGGTTTGAGAAGGCGGACCTCCTGGTTGTTGCTGTTGTTGCTGTTGTTGCTGTTGCTGTTGTTGCTGTTGTTGTTGTTGTTGTTGTTGTTGCTGGGGGGGCGCTTGCTGCTGCGGGGTTTGCTGCTGCTGTGGTGGCTGCCCTTGTCCGGGGGGTTGTTGTTGGTAGCCGGGCTGGCCCTGAGGGCCCGGCTGACTTTGGGGACCTGGTCCCTGCTGCTGTTGAGGCTGCTGCTGCTGCTGGGGAGGGACGTAGGGTGGCTGTCCTGGCTGGGACTGTGGGGGCTGGCTATAGGGGGGCTGCCCTGGAGGAGGGCCGTGGGGGCCTTGGGATTGTTGGTAGGGGGGTCCAGGCTGCCCGTGCTGGCCAGAAGGCTGCGACGCATGACCCTGCTGGGGGTAGGGAGGTCCAGAGCTGCCCTGGGGCTGACCAGTGTATGGAGGCTGCTGCTGCTGCTGCTGCTGCTGCTGCTGGCCAGGGTGAGGGGGGGCGCCGTGCTGACCATAGTAGCCCTGGCTCTGCTGGCTGTAGCCTCCAGGTCCCTGTTGTCCATAGGCTGACATCTAGACGTTAAAAAGACAGAAAGAATGGTCAGGCTCAACGACAGCGGAAGAGATTTGCGAGTAAATATAACCCAGCACAGCTGAATTGCCTGTGACCATAAAGAGCTCTCTTTTATTGCAGGTGTACTATCCCCAGCCCCTCTGTAGAATATCAATCACTACCTGAATACAGATATAAAAATAACCCAATATTCTTTGATTTGTTTTTACCGTTCATTTCTCAGTGGAGTGATCAGAGCATCTCTTCATCATACTCGCAGATTAAAAAAAAGGGAAAGACGACCGCTCTGCGTCTGCGAGAGAGAAAAGTGTGTTCCTCGCCATCCACTGATCAGTCAAAGAGCGCAAGAGAAGCCATCCAAGTGTTGGAATTCAGCCGCGCGATCGCTTTAAATTACAGCGGTGACAATAAAAATTGAGTTTTGACTTCATCTCCTTCAACTTCAATCTGAGGCCTTTTCATATTCCGCCCGAACCTGCGCGCCGAAAGCCTTTCAATGCAGCGATTTTGTTTCATTACCCTCAAGGAGCATGGAAGGAGAAAGCGCTGACCTTGTGAGGAAACGGTAATAAAAGAGAAAAAAAAAGCCACGTTGTTTTTTTTGGGGGGGGGGGGGTTCTCAGCTACTCAAGAATTCAAAAGAGAATACGAGACGGTAGAGAACTGCCACACATCTAAAAACAACATGAAGTGGCTGTATTGTATCGGTCTGGACAAAGGGAGGGAAGCCGTTTCCTTCGCTGCAGGGCACTTATCGGGTCCATGGTCAGACACCAGGCAGGCCCAGTATGAGATAATCACACCACACAATGGGCACGAGACCACAGACAGCCGACGGCGAAGAAAAGGCTTCACTCTACGGGATTCCCTGCATGCATTTGTCTGTCGAGACCGACTGCCTGGCTGAGAGAGTTCAAGAAGGGTTGGTATTCCGAGCTATGAGTAAGTAGCTACGGCAAGCTGGGGGTGGGGTTTTCAATTGGACGACGCGGTCGGGCAGCGCTGCCCACTGTGCCCAGACACACGACCTGAATTTTCCAGGGGAAACTTTTGCTTTCGAGCGTGAAAACACACCACACAGTGAAAAGGGGACGGCTTGCTCTCGTTTAAGTCGTTTTTCTTCAGGTGATTTTTTTTGGTTTCAGGTGGGGAAAGATGCTACATTTTGGCTTGGTTGGGCTCTCCGATACCTCCGTTCTTTTAGATCGTCGTCTAAGGATTAATTGATTGCTGGTTCTTGGCGTCGACGATTCGAACGAGGACCGATTTTCGATGCAAACGCCGAGTCTCGACTGAAAAATAAAACTTTTTCTCAGGCTTACTCCACTGAAATGCAACCTCAAACATGGTACCTGGTAGTTAAGCGTACTAAACAGTTCCCTTTTGTCATGCAAAGCGAATTATAAAGTTAATGAAATCCAGCTGTAGCTTTTTTTTTTTCTTTTAAAGATAAACTACAAAACAACTCTAGCGTCATTACCTCACATACTCATTTTGTTCCATTACCATGGTAAATGAAGTGCATTTATATAGCCCCTTTCTACCTTACCGGACAAAGCGCTTTACAATTTGCCACACAGACACACACACAAACACACACACACACACACACACACACAACACGGTGGCGGAGTGGCCATGCAAGGCACTGGCCTGTCCATCGGGAGCAACTTGGAGTTCAGTGTCTTGCTCCAGGACACTTGGGACATGCGGATGCAGGAAGCGAACAGCCCCCACCTCGGCCCCTCCTGCTCCTGAGCTCTAGAGCGCTCTCCTGTCTCTTTGGCTACGGAGGCCATAAAGGAATAGTTCAACAATTTCGAACTACGCTTATTTGCTTTCTTGCCGAGAGTTATGTGGGAAGATCAATACCTCTTTGGTGTTAGTGTGCTAAATATGAAACTACAGCAAGTAGTCGGCTCTATCCGAAGGTACCAAAATATACATCTCATTTATTTAATGTGTAATAAAATTTAAAAAAAACAACGTGTGGTTTTATGGAGGGTCAGCAGTTTCCCTGTTTCAACCCCCGCCGCCTGCAAACGACCCCACAGCTGACGTCCGATGGATCCGCTCCATAAAGGGACTTACCTACTGTATGCTACCATTTCCACCATCCATGGAGCAGTAAGGCACAGACCAACTCTGACCGCTCCACTGCCTCAACTAACAGGAATGTGAAAAATACTTAATAATAATTAAACGGTGAGCCGACTTCGAACAATGCCCTGCATCATGACCAAGTAGCACAGACGCTCATAAAAGGCCCTGTTAAATGTCCTCTCCTAAGGCAGGGGGTCTTTCATTTTTAATAACTTATTGGTTTTCCCTGGGTTAGACTTTAAGTAAAAATGGAAATGTGTGGCTTGGAGGTGGTGATGCGAGCCCATCGCTTTCTCAGCTCACCCAGCAGCACTACAGGCTGTAAAAAAAAACAAAAAAAACTAAAAAACAATACTGGACAATATTTCTTACTGAAGTGGGCGGGACAAATCCCCGATAATGGTTTCTTAATATGCTGCCCTCCAAATCCCAACAGTAGTTCTAGATAGAGCTGGGCAATATATCAATATTATATCGATATCGTGATTTGAGACTAGATATCGTCTTAGATTTTAGATATCGTAATATTGCATAAGTGGTGTCTTCTCCTGGTTTTAAAGGCTGCATTACAGTAGTGACGTCATTTTCTGAACGTACCAGACTGTTATAACTTTTCTATTATTTGTCTTTACCCATTTAGTCATTATATCCACATTACTGATGATTATTTCTCAAAAATCTCATTGTGGAAATATTTTGTGAAAGCACCGATAGTCAACACTACAATATCGTTGCGGTATCGATATTGGAGGTATTTGGTCAAAAATATCGTTGATATCTGATTTTCTCCATATCGCCCAGCCCTAGTTATAGACTGATCTGAGTTTACATCTTCATTACATTGTGCTCCGATTACTAATGCATCGTCTTAATTATTGATTGTATTCAAGTTAGGGAAAAGCACAGACTAGTTATATCAACATCTTTTCAAGAAATGGTCAGCAAAAGTCTCAGATGTGGCTTCAAGTAAACCTAGAACTTCTCATCAACACAATGATGTGTTTGAATGGCCTTCATCTCACTGATCCAGCTGGGAAAAAGGCTCGACAAAGTCAAACTGAAATCACTGGGCTGACGCTGTGATTGAAGGCGCTCCACTGCGTAGACATCTTCGTCTTCATTTAGAAAACCTATTTGGCCTTTTTGAGTCAAACTGTAACGTCAAAAGAGAGGCTGTGCAAAGTTACAATGAAGGTGCAGAGAGGGTCATCTAAAATCAATCATTACTGACCTGCTGTCCATACTGTATGCCGCCCATAGCGCCAGGTGTTCGGTTCTGCTGCATCCCCATAGGATACCTCTGAGGGCCCGGAGGTCCGTAGCCCTGCCCTGGGTAAGAGCCTCCCTGCTGGGGTACGGGCCCTGTGGGAGGCCCTTGCTGCTGCTGGGAGTAAGGGTTGGGTCCTACATATGGCTGGCCACGCATCTTCCCTACCTGGTCCATTGGGCTTGGAGGCTGGAGGACACACAGAGGGAATTTGCAAGGTTTCAATGAGCTCAACACAGCTTTACAACTGTATGGAACAAGGTTGGACTTTAGAGGCAATTGACGGTCATTGGTTTTGGGGTTGACGGTTATGGTGTGTGTCTGCTGCCCTCGCTAGACTGTGCAGTCCCACCCTAACACGCCACAACAAGTCCCCTAATGATGCAACGGATTCAGAATCCAGTGATGTGACAGGAAAAGTCAAAGAGTTATTTTTGGAACCCTTTTTAGTGGGTTTTCTTGAAAAAAGCATTACTCAGCAATGAACACAAATGATGACTCCCGCTGCAGTGTGTCGTGCAAGCATCATGTCATAAACCAGTCACAGTATAATCAAGCAAATATAGAAAAAAAAGCACAACGGGGAGTGTGGGGGGGACAGTAGTGGATTTACTTTCCTACTACTAGAAAGGGAAAAATTGGCCATGAATGAATGAATGAGCCCACTACATCCGCCAGGAGCATTTCCCTGCCCAGGAGATCATTGTGCCAGTGGGTGGATACTGTTACGGCGGAGACGTCGGGGAGGGTTTCTTTGAAAATAAGCTTAAGGAAGTGGAAGTGTCTGGAGCTGGCCCACCCCTCAGCTGGAGCCACGTCAGGATAGAGGCCGGGGGGGGGTGGGGGTTGTGTGTGTGTGTGTGTGGGGGTGGGCAGACTTTGGCTGGCTTGGACTCTGGGCTTTGGGAGATCCACATGGCCTGGGCAGGCAACGTTACTGGGCCAGACGGCCTTTCTGGCTGGAGAGCCGGGGAGGGAAACGGATAGCAGAGATGGAGGGGGGGGGGTTCATAATGAGGTAGCCTCCCCTGTCAACAGCTGGAGCCAAGTCCATAAAGTGTCTAATGCTGTGTACGTAAGAGAGGAGTTTGGTGGAATCCCCCCAAACACAACACCCCTCAGTGCAACAAGAACACATCCCCTGATTATAACAAAAAAAATTAATTTAAAAAATTGTCATCCGATTGTCTGTCAACTCACCGCACCGCTGGCAGTCCGTGTGCAGCGGCGGAAAGTCGAAAAGTACGAGCCACAATGGTGGGCTTTGAAGTAGCAACACCTCCTGGCCTGCTGACCTCGGGCAGCAGACACAAAGCTTTCATTGCTTCCCACGGTTATTAATCTGTGTGTGTGTGTGTGTGTGTGTTTTTTTTTCCTCCCCCAAAAACCTCTTTTCCTTGGTTAAGGGAGACAACCACCAGGGCTATTTATAGCCAGCGAGACTGAGAGGGCAGTCTGCCGAAAATGTAACAGGTCCCAGCTGCACTGCTGTTTGAACCTGGGCCAGGCCTTGCTCTTCCTGGGCTTTAATAAAGCAGCAGGCTTTGGCACTCTATGAATGACAGTGCTGCAATGAGAGAGAGGAGGTCGGGGGGCTCAGCAGGAGTGTGGGGTGTGTGTGAAGCTATATGCGCGCGTGTGTGTGTGTGTGTGTGTGTGTGTGTTAGTGTGTGTGGGGGTGGGGGCTGTAGGTGTTGGGGTGGGGGGGAATCAACAGGCTGTCAGGGCGGTCACTCAGCATTATCCATGATAACATATTCCACTCCAGGTTTTCCCTCTAGCCTCCCCCCAGGCCACACTCTCCTGAGCTCCTCCAGGTTCAGGAGAGTGTGTATGTGTGTATGTGTGTGTGTGTGTGTGTGTGTGTGTGTGTGTGTGTGTGTGTGTGTGTGTGTGTGTGTGTGTGTGTGTGTGTGTGAGAGAGTTGGAAAGGAGGGGAAGAGAAGGGGGGGGGCATTACCCCAGGGTCATTACCAACCGCACCGGTAGGCACTCTCCTGTGACCTGTAATGCACTTTTAACCCCAGTCTGCAAGAAAGGACCACCATATCTCCTCCCTCCCCGACATCAATATGGCATGATGGGAGTCCGCACAACACGCTGCTAAAGATGACCGGTGATGCAGACGCCACTTTGAAATTCCCTTTCATTTCATATAGTCCGATTATGGCCTAGGACTTCACGTTCCCCTCAAACAACGCTGGAGTGACTTCTTCCACGGGATAGAAACGCGCTACAGCTCGTTCTTAATGAGCTACTTTAAGGGGGGCGGGGGGAGGGACTACAACCAGGGCCTTCTCCGCTCCCTGAGCCACATGGGAGGACCAGCGCTCACGTTCCCCAAACAAACCACTCGTCTCTCTCGCGTCTCACTTACCCACCAGCCACCCTAAAACAAGTGACTTTGGACACTGCTATTTGTATTTGTTCTTTATTTATTTAAACAGGGACAACGTACAATATACATTAACCTTAGACAGGAGAGATGCATTATACCAGGTTGTAGCACATGTGCTAGTTTCCACCTGTAGTCCCTGGGCAGGCTGATGTCAACAAATGAATTTAACACATTCATCCCAAAACCAACATTAAAATGATCACACCCTTCATTCGTTCCTCAGAATTCATTTACAAATACACTCCCACATACACATCAATTACTATACATTATGTGAGCATGTTTGTTTTAACAGAAGCCATTTTTTGGCCCGATATGAGAAAAATGTTAAAATCTGCACGTTATCAGCTCTGTTGGCAACTTATTCCACTGTCTGATAGCCACACTTGAGAAAGCTGAGCTGCCGAATGCTGTTTTACGCTGAGGAATCCTACACTCGCCCCAAACAGTCCACCGAGTCGCTCGAGTTGTAATTTCTGAGCTCAGTGAGATATAATTTTTAACCGGAGGAGCTGCAATACCATCTTGAACAAAAGACAGAGATTTGAATATATGATTATGCTTTCAAAACTTAATATACTATGTTTTTTAAGAATATGACATGGTGAAATAGCCGAGATTTCTTGTCATGAACCTTAAGAGAACTTTTGTACAATGATTCCAGGGGCCTTAATGCTGTTTTACATGCCTGTGACCAACTCGTCATGCAGTAACGAAAGTGCGGAATTATCATCGCCTTTAGATATAAAATAATAAAACTCTTTCACATGGGCCGATGCAACCTTGAAGGACCGTTCCAGTTTGAGAGCAATCATTTTCACATAGAGCTGCAAAAAAAGAAGTCGCAGATGAAATACCGACAAGCTCCCAACTAACCATGCTAAATCCTAAACCATGCTCAACGTCACGTAAAAACAGGGCTGCGCGACACGAGGAACATTGCTCGCGAAAAATACACACCATAAAGTGTTCTCAGCAGCATTTCTGCTGCTTTCAGGAGTCTGTAGAAACACGACAAATTGCTTGTTGGAAATCATTTCCAGCTCTCTTTTGTTGAACAAATTGAACATTGAATTGAATATAAAAAGGTACCACTAAAAAAAAAAAAAAAAAGGGAATGACAGTTGCATTTCAGAGTGCAGCTCTGCTAATGGTTTTTCTTTTAACGGACACAAATAATCTGGAGTGTCTTCCGCGATACGTCACCCTTTCGCTATGTGTTTATTCATGAAAACAATATATTGTGCAGCCCTAATGCAAACGCATTCACAACACAGGGCTCGTCAGTAACCGAACCAGATGGAGTCAATTGGCAAGCATTTTGTGGCCTCTGGTTGCCCCCTCCCCCCCTTTGGCAACCACCTCTTTTAATATTTGGGTTTTGTTTTTTTAAAAACGCAGCACATTTCAGCTGTTGCGCGACCGCTTTCCACGCGTAGAGGCGAAGCGATTTTCCGTTCACCTTACGGGCGCATGTTAAAATCCTGTGCTAATATGGCGGCGGTGCCCGGTATCTACCGGACGGGATAGCAACGCGGATTTTGGTGCCTCGTTGCGGCGCCACCTAAACGTCTGCGCTGCTCTCTGATGCTCCGAAAAAAAAGACCTTAGAGGCAACAGACACTTCGCTGCCTTGCACGCCAGTAAACACTAACATCACGCAGCATACCCACTCTGAAAGCTCCAGGATTTCCATATGCCACACTTAAAAAAAACGTGCAATGATACGCAACAACACCGGGCCCCAATGCGCCGCCTACATTGACGCCAGTATCCTCCCTTCACCGCACATTTAACATAAATACAAGTAGCCTATTTCATTTTGCCCTCGTTGCTTTGGGGGGGGTCGACTTTTGTGATCCAGGCTCAGGGCCCTGATGTGAAAGCCCCCTTACTGCGGTCATATTTTGGATATAGTTTAAACGGCATCTGTGTTTTCCTTCTCATAGGACAAATAAAAAAGGTATTCCCGCCATAAACTGGTGCAGAGAAGTGTATCAGAATGCAGGAAATGAAGTCTTTGACGCTCAAGATAAACCTGGGGGAGGACACCCAGTGTTTCATTATTAACGTGTGTGGTAGAGTCACAGTACACAAGAAACGCATTGCTCCAAACATAGCCAGTTTAAAACATGGCGACCTTTATTGTCAATTTCGGCAACCACTTGAAAAAGTTAGCGGTGAGCCCCGTAACGCGTCACAATGGCGTTTCAAAAGGGTGTGGTCGTGTGGCCGGATTGGCTCAGTGGGTAGAGCAGGCGCACGTACACATGGAGGCTTATGCCTCGACGCAGAGGTCCAGGGTTCGAGTCCGACCTGTAACGGTGTTCTGCATGTCTCCCCCCCAACCTCCCTCTCTCCCCCCTTTCTTACCTAGCTGTCCTGTCCATTAAAGGCGGAAATGCCCCCCAAAAATAATCTTTAAAAAAAAAAAAAAATAAAAAAAGTACGTGGTCTGCAGCTCAGTATAAATCCTGGGAATCCAGGATGTTAAACCGGCTCGAGGGGGTCTTGTTTTTTTTGTTTTTTTTACTCCTCTCCCTCATTGGATCCTGTTAACACGTCTGTGTGCTGCAGGCTGGGATATAGCCGTGGCCGGTCTACAGTACGTGATCAGGACTTCATTGATCCGTTTACTGGCGTTTTCCTCACATTTAAGTGGTTGACGTCTGAACACGCCGTTCCACATCCCGCAACATCCCTCAACATCCCATTGGGAGTGTCAGTTATTAAAAGGTCCCATGACATGGTGCTCTTTGGATGCTTTTATATAGGCCTTAGTGGTCCCCTAATACTGTATCTGAAGTCTCTTTTATATAGACCTTAGTGGTCCCCTAATACTGTATCTGAAGTCTCTTTTATATAGGCCTTAGTGGTCCCCTAATACTGTATCTGAAGTCTCTTTTATATAGGCCTTAGTGGTCCCCTAATACTGTATCTGAAGTCTCTTTTATATAGACCTTAGTGGTCCCCTAATACTGTATCTGAAGTCTCTTTTATATAGGCCTTAGTGGTCCCCTAATACTGTATCTGAAGTCTCTTTTATATAGGCCTTAGTGGTCCCCTAATACTGTATCTGAAGTCTCTTTTATATAGGCCTTAGTGGTCCCCTAATACTGTATCTGAAGTCTCCTTTATATAGGCCTTAGTGGTCCCCTAATACTGTATCTGAAGTCTCTTTTATATAGGCCTTAGTGGTCCCCTAATACTGTATCTGAAGTCTCTTTTATATAGACCTTAGTGGTCCCCTAATACTGTATCTGAAGTCTCTTTTATATAGACCTTAGTGGTCCCCTAATACTGTATCTGAAGTCTCTTTCCCAAAGTTCAGCCTTGGTGAAGAATTACAGCCACTAGAGCCAGTCCTACAATGAGCTTTCCGTAGGATGTGCCATTTCTGTGTCTGTAGCTATTGAGGAGAGTGGAGGGTGGGGGTGTGGCCTTGACCAACTGCCACTTTGCTCGTTTTAAAGCCATGATGTCTCTCTCTCATGGGTGGGCCATATTCTCTGGGCGGGCAAAGCAGAGAAAGGGGAGGTAACCTTGCTCCTTATGACATCATAAGGAGAAGATTCCAGAGTCGCTCATCTGAGCTTTCATTTTCTCAAAGGCAGAGCAGGATACCCAGGGCTCGGTTTACACTTATCACCATTTCTAGCCACTGGGGGACCATAGGCAGGCTGGGGGAACTCATATTAATGTTAAAAAAACCTCATAAAGTGACATTTTCATGCCATGGGACCTTTAAAAAATGAGTGGCTCTTTAGGAGTGCCACGCCAAGGCTGGAGCGCGGGGGCTGTGGAGTAAAGACCTTGAGCATTCCGATTCCATTTTCCCACCACTCTGAACTTAAGAGTTTACAGTTCAGTTAAATCATAACCAATACAACTATGATTAAAAAGTAGCACTGCTTTAAACATTACAGGTGCAAGGCTGAGAAATAATGTGTAAAGTGTTCTGAATGAGAATATATAGTTTAACTGGAAAGGAAGTTTCACAGTTCAAGGTGTTTTCACTGTTGATTTGTTTACTGTTTCACCGTTTTTTTAAGTTCAATGAACGCAACATCTTTCCAAAAGTCAAGGAGTACTCGCGTTAAATAATGGTGATTTCAATATTGACCAAAATAATGGTGATTAGGATTCTTTTCCATAATCGAGCAGCCCTGCTTATTAGTTGTGGGTCTTTTTAAATGCAGAACATATTTGAAGGGGGAAATAACAGGTGAATTAAATACACAGATTCAGCCAGTTTTCCCACATTTGTAAAACCTTGAAGAACGGTCCAAACCTGTTATTTGTCGGTTTGGAAATCTGCGTGGCGGTTCATTGTTCAGGGTCTAGCACAGAGAGTGATTTGGGATGTATCAAAAAAGGAAAATGTCAGGGGCTTGGAGGCGGCGAGGGCAAGATCGAGACAGTGGAAAGACGATAAGGCACGCAACACGACTGGTTCCGCGTGCCTGGGAACAGAAATGAATACAACCAAGGTCTGGCGCCATGACCGGCCAACCGACACGTGCTGGTAAGACCTGGCTCGGTTCGGCTCGGTTCACTTCAATGTAGGGTTGGGTACCGAAAACGGGTTCCGCTATGGAACCGGTTCCTATGCAAACCGGTAGGAATCGGACCGGATTAGAACGCAAATTTCGGTTCCTCATTTCAGTTCCACTTAACGGGTCGACTGAAATATTTTCCCTCTGTCGCTCCGAAACAGACGTAAAAATACCCCCCGCTCTCTGTAGTCTACCGTTAGCTAGCTAGCGTAAATGTAGGCTACTTTTAAAATGCCATATGTTCCCTCTGGGCTCACCAAAACGGACGTAAAAGCACATTAACCAGTCACTGCACGTGAAAACGGATACGATGTAGTTATCGTTGGCGGGACCGTATAAACAGAAACTATTTAGGAGAATCATTGGTAAAAAAAATAATAAAAAAAAAAAAGTCTCAAAAAATAATCACGATACATACAGATCTGATTTGTTTTCCCACCCCTATTTCTTATAACTCATCATTCCAACTGTTCTCCAATCAGAACACATCATTTCAGCATAGTAACATATGTACATACATTGGGGGAAAAAAAACAGTGCAGTGTTATTTGCCCTCAATATTATTCAGCTCTAAATCAGAATCCATACAATTCCAGAACAGAAATAGGACTTCTTTTGTATATCATTATAAAATGCATGTGACATAAAAAAAGAAAAAGAATGTCTGTAGTTATGATGTGAAGGGAGATTCCCACACACTCACACTGACACACACACAAAAACAAAGCAAATGTGTTTCTGAAACCGTCTCAGCTGAAAGGATGATTTTTCATTCCAAAAAAAGGTGAATGGTATATTCTGATAGATCTAAAGACCCAAAGTTCATTCAGGTTACAAAATGGTAGTAAAACCACTACTGTGTTGAGCTTATACTTTCTCATTTGTAACTTATTTTAGCCACTCGTGGGAAGTCATAAAAGGCACTTTACGAATTTAAAAATCTAGAGAATTTTAATTATGGACCAGATTTCGAGAAGCGCATTACTAAAGCTCTCACTCGGACCAAGGACGGCACTATCAACACGCTCCTCAATGATGATCATGACAACCTCTCGCGAGAATCAATCCGACTTTTGCTTAAAAAGGCTGATTTTAAAAAGGAGAGGGCCAAAACGTGTGTCCCCTACTCGACGGCGTTCACAGAACTGATGACAAAACTTTCCACGTGCAGCGACACACACAGTCTCCGATACGCACAACCGGCTGGCAACACAACTCCAAACACTCCACTGCACCGTCTCTTTTTTTTCTGCTCAGTCATCTAATCAATTTCTGGAGGAAAGACGCTTCCCCTCCCTTTTTTTCCCCCTCCTCCCCCTCTTTCTCTCTCCTCCATAAGAAAAATAAATAAATAACCACAATTAGCACATGGCTAATCTGCATAGAGGAACGCCAGAGCACTCTTGGCAGAAGAGGTTGCACTGAGTACATTGTGTCATGGCTGGGCTGCAGGTGGACACTGCAGCAGCTATTGCAAACTGTGTGCGTGCGGACATGGGCATAGGGATTTGTAAGAAGGTTAGGGGGCGGGGGAGAGAGAGTGTAGAGCAGTGCCTGACAGCAGAGCTTGAGTCCACGGGGCCGAGCGGAGCAGATGGACCGTACGGGGGCCAGACGATAAACAACTGCTGCTAATTTAATCCGCCACAAGGCCGCATGGCCTTGGCTCGCTCGCCCCACACACACACACACACACACACACACACACCATTGTTCTGCGTTGAAGCCCTTCGACACGCAACATACCGGCGCTAGCACACGCTTAGCACACATAGCGGAGTCATACATGTCACGTGTCGAAGAGGGGACAGGATATCCCACCCCGGGCCACCAGCGGCAACTTAAAAAAAATAAATAAATAAAAGAAGGGGGGAGGCAGTTGTGTCTAAGAGCGAGCCAAAGTGAATCGCGGGCACTTTGCATTCATGAGCTTACTCCGCATGAACCCTCCTGTTGTCCTCGGGTCAAATTTGACCCGTTTTCTAAAATGTGGGAAATGACAATGAAGTTGGCTAGAAGCCTAAAGGCTCTTATACTAGATTTTTATAAAAGTAATTGTGTGCACATCCCATCTTCTGGCAGGTGCAGGACAAAATAAATGTACTTAAAGTGAAAAAATTGAACGTCCGCAACACTGCTTTAAACTCCCATATTTAATATAAATGCAACGTTTCGATCCTACTGGGTCTTCAGGCAAAATATCCAAGGTGGCGCGCGCCATCGTGACGTCAAAATGTATAGCGCGGGAGCAGAGGTCGCGCACGGCTCTTTTTTCCCAGCGGCACAGGAGGCTTGAACGAGTTCGCCGACAACCGGATGCCAGGACTCTGAGTGACTGCAGGTCTCTCTGGTAAACTTACTGGGTTAAGAGGAGCCCTCTTATGGTGAATGAAAGGCTTGATCTGACGAATGTAGGTCGTCCAATCAAATCCAAGCATTGACGTCAATGCCGCTGCCAGTTCTGCCGTCGTTTACCGTCGCAACGTCGGTAGCATTTGCTCATTAGCGCCACCGCTGTTCAGGAGAAGACGGCAGCTAGTGTCGCGAGCACCAGCGCGGGTATAAATAGTCACAGCGATCCCATGACGTCACATTTGCGCACGCCAGCTGGGCTGCGTCTAGTATCTAAGAGTCTTAAGTTTAACACAGAATTGGGTGATACTCTATAAGTACGCTTTACAAACAAGGCAAACCAAGGCGCAAACATTAGCCATTAAAAAGAAATAAATGGTTTTAAAAAAGTATCCTGACTAAACTTTGATGTACACCAGTCTGAGATCCTCCATCAACAAACCTATTAACCCGGGACGGCCATGTCTTTCGCTGTTTAAGCAACGAACACTTCCACTGCAGGAGTGAAGGGTTAAGCACGTTCTCCGCTGACATTTCCCCAGCTGTACGAGGAGTCGAGCTGAACACACATTTGTTTTAAAAGTAGACTAACTTTCAAAGTGAACGCTGAGGTAGATCCAGTCTTCGGAGATAACGAGCTGTAGGGGCCGGGGATCAACCCGCAATGTCTGGGGAGACGTACAAATTGTCCATCCGACAGTCCAAAAAAAACAATAAATAAAAAAAAAAAAAAAAAAATATATATATATATATATATATATATATATATATATATATATATATATATATATATATATATATATATATATATAAAATATATATATTCTGTGCATGGTACGCTCATTAAGTTCTCACAATTGAGGAGCTGGAACAATCAAATGTTTGTTTGTTTTTGGCTTGGAACATTACTTAAATGATCATTTGATTATCAAAACAGTAGTTTTCTCTCGGTCACCTGCTCTTCTTTACCTTTACTTTGATCAGAGAGTTCCTTATTTCAAATCAAAAATGTTTTGCCAATTTTGGACTGTATTTTATTCGGGCAATGTACTCGCAACAGCTGTTTGGGCTGGCATTGAATTTTAAAATTGAACTGATCTTTATTTCAGTGTTTAGACAACATTCAACATTTGAGCACAAGAAATGGCTTTTGCTATCAGAACTCCAGTATCATAGCAGCAATAATATTGAAATATTTTAAACAATAACCATTACAGGAAAGCAAAAAACACTTCTTGCGTTAGCTGAAAGAAAATATCAGCAGATAACTGCACTTTGAAATTCTTTTTTTAGTGGTGCCTTTTATATCCAATTCAATGTTCAATTTGTTCTGTAAAAAGAATGTTGGAAATGATTTCCTTTCATTGGTTTTAAATTCAAAAAGCAATTTGTTGCATTTTAGCAGAACGCTGGAAGCAGCAGCAATGCAGAACTGAGAACACTTATAATATCCGTTTATTTATGGTGAGTAATATTGTTATTGCGATATTCAACAACAGTATCGCATATTTTCCCTCATATGGTGCAGCCAACTTCTACATCACTAATGAGCCACACAAGTCACCCTATCCTGATACGGATGCTAAAAATTCCAATTACTTTAACAATTCATATCCAGGGTTCTTGCACCACTTTTGAAGTCAAATGTGATTATTTTTAAGACCTTTTTAAAGCCCACCACAAATATAGTTCAAGACCTAAAAATGTTATTTGATAGGAAAGAGAATTTATTGACTCATTAATAACATTACCAACTGACTCAATAGCTTAATAATGTCCTTATAGTCCTTGTGCATCCTCAAAAACAAAAAGTAGATGCGAAAAGGCAATCTGATTGGTCAGGACTTATAGAAGGTGTTCAAATCAGCACGACAGCCAATACATCGCTGATGACAGCACACCGGGCTCATCACTTCAAATATTACTCCGCCATTTCCACGTCAACATCATTTGTATTCAGAAAAATAAATAAGGAACCCCAGTGGAACACACAGAACTACTCACACTCTCAAGTTAACCCTTACTGGGATTGTTTGGATCACATCGGCTGTGCCGCTGACGGGGCTCTGTGTTAAAAGTAGCTTCTACGTGTGAATTTCGCCGACGGACATCTTAGTTACACCACAATGGGGTAAGCAAAGCCGTTTTGTGTAAATACGCGCTATTTATCCGGTTTGGGAAATCCCACGATCGCTACAAAGCTAACTTTTATTTTGTCGGTAACGTTAGAACGTTGTATAAACGGGTCGGCTTACCGCGTGAAGAACCCACAACCCCTCTGACCTTTGAGTTTCTGGCGGCGGCACAAAACCAGTCGAAGCCTCCAGTCGAGGAGCAGCGAGGGAGTCTGACAGTTTTGTTCTGCGTCGTTGAAACAATGCAGGTTAGCCGCCGCTGTGTACCGTTTGTACCAGCAAGCTAATTTGGGAGCCTGCCTATGGTCCCCCAGTGGCTAGAAATGGTGATAGGTGTAAACCGAGCCCTGGGTATGCTGCTCTGCCTTTGAGAAAATGAAAGCTCAGATGGGCTGGTCTGGAATCTTGCTCCTTATGATGTCATAAGGGGCAAGGTTACCTCCCCCTTTCTCTGCTTTGCCCGCCCAGAGAATTTGACCCACCCATGAGAAAGAGAGAGACACCAAGGTCTATATAAAAGAGACTTCAGATACAGTATTAGGGGACCACTAAGGTCTATATAAAAGAGACTTCAGATACAGTATTAGGGGACCACTAAGGTCTATATAAAAGAGACTTCAGATACAGTATTAGGGGACCACTAAGGTCTATATAAAAGAGACTTCAGATACAGTATTAGGGGACCACTAAGGTCTATATAAAAGAGACTTCAGATACAGTATTAGGGGACCACTAAGGTCTATATAAAAGAGACTTCAGATACAGTATTAGGGGACCACTAAGGTCTATATAAAAGAGACTTCAGATACAGTATTAGGGGACCACTAAGGCCTATATAAAAGGACTTCAGATACAGTATTAGGGGACCACTAAGGCCTATATAAAAGAGACTTCAGATACAGTATTAGGGGACCACTAAGGTCTATATAAAAGAGACTTCAGATACAGTATTAGGGGACCACTAAGGTCTATATAAAAGAGACTTCAGATACAGTATTAGGGGACCACTAAGGCCTATATAAAAAGAGACTTCAGATACAGTATTAGGGGACCACTAAAAGCATCCAAAAAGCAGCATGTCACAGGACCTTTAAGACTTTAAGGACCCGCGGGAACCCTGGTATCATAGGAGTTGCACATCGTGTTAGCGTTTCTCTTTTTTGTAAGAATAACCGCACCGAAGCGCACAGGGCAAACACACCGCTGAGTCCCAGCAGCTAGGGCAGCGAGGTACTCTCACTGCAGCCCTAAAGCATTAAAACTCTCTACGTTACTTGATAAATTCAACTTTTAAGCCAAGCTTAAGGACTCAACTGGAAGGAGCCGAGTGGTGTAGCATAGCAAAGAGAGCTAGAGCAAACAAGAAGCTAAGGGGGAAACAAATGACCAATTAAGCAATTAGTCTGCCTTCCCACTGCATCAACTTGAGAAGTTCCAACTCTGAGCTGACCGCTGCATGACTCGGGATAACTGAAAGCAGGGCCTGGGTTGGGTAGGGGGGAGGGGGGTGCCATCATCCACACCGAGCGGAGGCAACAGCACCCTACTCACCCCAGATGTTCACCCAGCTGTTCCGAAGAATTCAAAAGATGTTCGGGGAGGAGAGGAAGAGGGGGAACTCGCCCACTCGGGGGACACGATCGGCTCTCGCGTCTCGTAGAGGCGAGGGGGAAAAGAGGAAGGCCTTCCGAGGTTAATAAGAACAGCACCACCAACGAGAGAAAGACGAGCGCTAAAAACACACTACTGTAACTCTCCGCACAATTAAAAGGTCGGAAAACACTGCTGCTGGAACGGCCCCTTGCATTTCTGAGCACCGGATTCCCAAAGACAAGCAGCCAACAGGTGGTTGTCACATATATGTAGGACATATTCCTGGATCTGTTCACATTTAGTTTAGCAGAGGAATTAAAAAATGCAGGGCAGACACCAACGTCTCCACAAACGTTGGACTCAGTTAATGGCAATGTAGAAAACTCTTCTGAAGAAGACCGTGAGATAAGGTTGAAAGTTACAACAACAAAACAAACAAAAAAATAAAGTGGACCTTGAGCCAAACGGTTTCTTACATGCTCACACCATGTCGAAATTTGACCCATACCAGGGGCCAAATGTCCAGATATCGGAATATATTTGAATATGGAAGTCCAGTGGTAAATCGGTTTAACATGAAAATAAACTTTAACACCTGGAATGTATTTAACATTACAGTGATAATATAATAATAATAATTATACATTAACCAGAAACCGATCTAAGCAATCACGTTGCAAAAGCAGATCAAATCATCTACAGGTTGCAGACAACTTGATGACATGTTATTACTACACACAAAATAAAATAAACAAAATAGGGCTGGGCAATATAGCGATATATTGATATCGTGATATGAGACTAGATATTGTCTTAGATTTTGGATATCGTAATATGACAAGTGTTGTCTTTTCCTGGTTTTAAAGGCTGCATTACAGTCAAGTGATGTCATTTTCTGAACTTACCAGACTGTTCTAGCGGTTCTATTATTTTTACCCACTCATTATATCATTATATCCACATTACTGAAGATTATTTATCTTAAATCTCATTGTGAAGATATTTTGTGACAGCACCAATAGTCAACCCTAGAACATCATCGCAATATCGACATCGAGGTATTTGGACAAGAATATGGCGATATCTGATTGTCTCCCTGTTGGCCAGCCCTAAAACAAAAATGCACCAAAAACAGCCTCAAACAAACGTTTTTATTGTATTGTACGTCCATTTCTGAATGGACGTTGGCAGTAACGGGCCGTTGCAAGATGAAAGAATTACAGATAAACTGGATGTTTTAGTTCAGACCTCAGAAAGAACCATCCCCTGGCTGATTACCGTTATTTGACAGCGGTGATTAGCACGCGAGAGTCATTGTTTACTGATGAACAACAACAGCGGAGCTGCAAGGTGCTGCCTGGCTCCCAGCACTGTGCTGACAGGCCCAGTGTGCTCTGTGAAAGAAATCTCCCGTTGGGTAGAGCAGAGCACCCACTTATTGCTTGATAAAAAAAAAATTTAATAAATAAATAAAAAGATGGCTGCCTGCTGCTGCCTGGCCTGTCAGTGTGATGTTCATGTTGGCGGGACAAGAGAGTGAACATCGGCCCCCGACTGCCGGCCGTCAACCTGGCAGGCCAGACATAAGGCTGATATATGCTTCTGCGTCAAAATTGACCCTCTGCGCTGGCCCCGGACCCCTCGAAGCTCGACGTGGCACCTCCAAAAATGTGTGACTTTGCCGAGGTGGACGACTCCAAGGACCGTGATTGGTCAACTGGTCCTGTGTGTTGATAGCCGGCGTTTCAAGCAGCCTACTGTGAGGAGTAGCAACATGCTAGTTCACTGACGTCAGCTATGCAAATAAACTCAGACATATTTTGGTTACAGTGACGGGTTATCCCCTTTCTAAAGTGTCTATATGTCAGTTACGTTTTGAAATTAGCACTTCGCCAACAAGCGGCACTTTGTGGGCAGTTGGTGCTAAAGTTTGCTTGCTAACATAACAAACTGGCTGGCAGACACCTCGCAAATAACCGCAGACTTATCGCCCCCCCCTAGCGTTAATGGCGGCGAAACGCAACACGATGCAAAGCAACTCCCGACGCAGAACTCCAAAAGGGGTCACGACGGCGTAGGAGCGACGGCGTGGAGTTGACGACGCAGAAGCATAAAACAGCCTTTGTATTGCCAGGTGACAGTGGCTGATTCCCAGGAGCGACACGAGGCGAGGGGGCGCTTGGACTGGGAGCTCCGATAGGCCCGGTGGGTAATACGGTGCACGCTGTGGTGAGAAACGGCAGAAAGTGTTCACCGTTGAACAGTGGAATAATAGGAAACTCTGAGTAGGGCTGGGCGATAGGGAAAAAAAATAATCAGCTATCACGATATTGTTGACGAAATACCTCGATAGAGGCAATATTCTAGGGGTGACCATTGGTGCTTTAAGAAAATATCTTCACACTGAGATTTTAGATGAATAATCATCAGTAATGTGGACATTATGTCTAAGTGGGGAAAAGGCAAATAATAGAACAGCTAGAACAGCCTTTAAAACCAGGAAAAGACAACACTTATGTCATATCACAATATTACGATATCCAAAATCTAAGACAATATCTAGTCTCATATCACGATATCGATATAATATCGATATATTGCCCAGCCCTAACTCTGAGGGATATGTACTGCGCCTACAAATGGAAAGTTAAGACATTGTTGCTGGAGGAGGTGATAAACAGTCAAAATCTAGCAACAAATCATTGTCATATTGGTAGCATTGTTTCGGTATTGGCACCAAAACTATATGTATAATATTAAAAACATTTACAAACAATGCCCAGCCATATTCAAATCCTTTTTTTTTTACTATTAAACATTTGAAAATGGAATTAAATGTCCAGTTCCACCGGGGAGCCTTGCCTGACAGATGATTGTTAAAAGGCATTGCGAAGGGTGTTTACAAGTACGGCCGACTGATAAATATAAATAGTAAAGCAGCCTGGCTTATTTAGGGCTGCAGTGTGAGTACAGGGCAAAAAAATTAAAAAATTAAAATGGCAGTGGCAGTGGCGCTCAGGTTACATGAGCTCAGGGAAGAAGAAGAAAAAAAAGGGGCAGCCTCCGCTCTCTCCGCTCCTGCTCAGAGGATAAAGCCGGCGGGCTCCTCCGTCAGCGTTGGAAGGCAAGACGGCGATCGGTTACGTCGCGTTGGCCAAGGCTCGGCGCTGCCGAGAAGGCACACGCTTATTCAGGCTGACCGCTGTCACCCTGGACGACCCATTACGATCAAGTGTGCCACTCACTACTAGGCCAAAAATACACCCGGCTGCTGGATGAGGAGAAGCCACTTAAGGACCTGGCTGGGTCACTGACCGCCTCATGGTTAGAGTCACAACTCTGACACTGACATCACACACACACACACACACACACACACACACACACACACACACACACACACACACACACACACACACACACACACACACACACACACACACACACACACACACACACACACACACACACACACACACACACACACACACACACACGAAAACATGCTTGGTCATAATCTGAGTCACAGACTAGTAATTTAAATGCAATACTGAGTTGGTTTGCATGACGGCAGCGCTTTCCACTTTACATTTCAACGGCGGCGTGGAGGGGAACGGCTTCAGGCCTGGCTTTAAAAAAATGAGCGATTGCACGGCCATGCAAATCTCCAGGTTCGAGAGAGGACCACGCCAACGACAGTTATTATCAGTTAGCCATTAGGGCTGGGTATGGCTTCAAACATTTCGATACCGGTACCATATACCAATACAGTGACTTTGATACCGGTTCCTAAGTGATACACACACACCCCCCCCACCCATACCAATTTTGTAAAACAAAAAGAAATTACAACATTACGGAACAAATCTTTTTGCGTGTCTTTTCCTGCGTGTCTCTACGACGTGAAACGTTAGACAGCCAATCGCAGACATTATTAGGTCTTGGTCGAAGCACGCTGCGTGCTTATTGGCTCACTGAGAAAGAGGAGATTTACTCCTTTAGGTATTGAAAGACGAGGTATTTTTTCGATAGGCGATACTTTGGAGGCGATTCGACTGGTGCCTGAAAAGAACTGGACTCGGTACCCAGCCCTGACAGCCATACCTCCACACTTTCACAACGATCACAACCAGAGTGTAAAGTTAGCATCAGCCGGGCAGCAAATAGACTGTTCAAATCAACGTTTCCCCTCGGTTTGTGGATGACTTAGGTGCGCGCATTTGGCAAGGGGGTTTAGGCGTCCTTCGTCGAGAAAATGTAACGTTTTTCAATAATAATAAAAAACGTTTTGTGTCTCTTTTTGGTCATTTTTGTTTTCATCTGGCGTCGTTTTAGGTCTCTGTGGTCATTTGGCGTCTCTTTGTAGTCGGTTTGTTTCGCTTTGTGGTCGTTTTGGGTCTCTTTTTCACATCACTGTGGGCCGTTATTATCACCATATCTGTGTCTAAAAACGTAGGAAAAGCTAGAACACATAATAAATACATAACACTCAAAAAGCTTAAAGACAACTTGCTCAAGAATTTAGTTATTATTATTATTATTATTAGTTATTATTAGATCTGCTAAAGTCTTTTTAGTTGCATTCATTCGGCTTTAGGTGCTGCCCAAAAAAAAGGCTCGGGTGCTGCACCTTAACCTTACAACGGCGGGGAAAACCCTACAAATGTGTCTTTGGTGCACAAATCACTGTCACCTGCCACACAAGCCAGAAACAATGGCACTAAATGGGCTTTTTGCAGTTGCTTTTGTCTGTGTAACTTTGTCCCTGCTGACCACCAACTTTTTTTTTTTTTTTTTTTACCATAAGCCGACCCAATGAAAACATAACAATGGCTCTGTATCAAACAGGCTGCTAAGTGGCCGCCTGGTACACTGCTGTACAGAAAGAGGTGGCATTTAAACTTGTGTAAACATTGGCCTAGCTCTGTGAGCAATGTACACTAATTATTTAGGCCAGTTAAAAATAACACAGTGGGCATGTAGACTTCTTCAGGAAGCAATGTTTTCACTCTCTTTTTATTACTACACACATTACACACAGCAAGCCTGAATGACACACACATGCTCAGTACTAGGGCTGGGCGATATCGATATAAACAAATATATCGATATATTTTTAAATGAGATATGGAATTAGACCATATCGCATATATCGATATAGTTCAAATGTGATCCTTGCTCCCATAGATATGTCGCCGTGAGGTTCTAAACATACGTCAAAACCCGCCGCCATCTTGGAACAGGGGTCCGAAGCATTCAGATCAACGCTAAAGATGCCAGACTTTTGTACTGCTTAATTATGTTCGATAGAGGAAATGAAAAGAACAAACAGCATGGATAACACTTAACAGGTGACAATGTGTTTTATGATTATATATGCCGCCGTCCAACAATCTGAGCTCCGGCGGCAGCGGAGGCGGAGGGCCCGTGGCCGGCCGCGAGCATCTCTTCCCCGGGCAAAAACACAGCTTCGCCTGGCTGCTGCGGGTCCCCGCTGATCCAGATCGGACCAGCCAAAGACAGAGTGGTGATCGGTAGGATCTTACACGTAGTCCAGGACCGAACTGTATGTCGATATCGGTCGAAAAGTTCCACTAAGTTTGCCGCGGCGAAGCCCGGAGAAGAAGCTACAGCGGGGCAGCGACCGTCTGCGGCTGCAGGATCTGGAGCTCGTGCCGTTAAAATTACGTGTAACGGCTTAAATACATACAGAAATAAATAGTGGAGGAATGAGCCTGGACATTTCAGTCTGTTTAAACTTCACCTTGAAGCAGAAACTCTTAGTTCAGAAGGGTGAAGTTTCCGTTTGGACTCAGATCTGTGAACCGATCATAATAAATTTCTTTGTTTTGTAGTCGATAGTTCATCTTTTAGTTTACTTAAGTGGAAGCAGTATCAAGTGGAAGAATGGGACTATAACCTAGGCTTACAGGCATGAGGCATTACATTGAACAAAGTAGATTATATTAATATCAAAAGCGTAATTGACCTTTGGAACGAATCACAAATAGCCTATGGAGCTTTGATTTCAAAAAGTTACTCCTGTTATACAGTATTTAGGTTTACATTTTATTGTTATTTGAACAGCTGAGCATTTAATCATGAACCAGGTGAAGAAACCGGTTTATTATTTATTTGATTTTGCAACTGTTTCTATGAAACTACTTGTGACATGTCATATTTGATTTGGGCTTTGACTGAACATTTGCTCTCACTTCGCGGAAAAAATATCGCGATATATATCGTATATCGATATTCAGCCAAAATATATCGGGATATGACTTTTGGTCCATATCGCCCAGCCCTACTCAGTACCTATACACGCACTAATGGAGAGATGTCAGAGTGTGGGGGCTGCCCAAGGAAAGGCACCCCCGAGCAGTTGGGGGTTCGGTGCCTTGCTCAAGAGCACCTTGGCAGTGCCCGGGAGGTGAACTGGCACCTCCTCCAGCTACCGGTCCACCGCCATATACTTTGGTCCGTACGGGGGGAGGGGGGGGGGGGGTGGGGTGGGGGGACTTGAACCGGCGACCCTCCGGTTCCACACCCAACTCCCTACTGCCACTGCAGAGCTACTGCCACCCCGCCCAATCAACTAATTGCCTAATTGCGTCGGCTTTGATTCAATGAACAACGATATCAAACTACTGAGCCAAAATCCTCACATTTAAGAAGCTTAGAAATAAACAGCATAAAATGTTGCATTTGTGACTCTCGTTATGCATTTGTTCACTATTGATCAACAAATCCATTTATTCCCCAATCATTTCAGCACCGGGTACTGCTTTCCTATTGTGCCGCTATAAAGATCTAGCACATGAGGGCGTGCACTGGACTCCAGATTTGGGTGTTGAGCCACCACTGCTTTGCTAAAAATGACGTTAGCGTGCCCGGGGCGTCTTAGCATCTCCTGCTCGCCCTATACGCGCTCCCACAGCTTCGGTTTCATTGGCCTTAAAGAGAGGCTGAAACGGTGCACAAAACAGAACGCTAGGCTATGACTGGAGGGCACAATCATCAACAAGCGTCAGCACTGAGTTCCACAAAAGACACACAGAGAGAGAAAAGCAACTGTTCCTCATGTGCATGTTCCCCTTTATGTTTCCACTTTATATATGAGCCATTGACTCTCTTTTTTCCCCCCCTGCAGAGAGCAAAGGTGAGAGCTGTGAGAGAGCATCTATTCTCTACCTTCTAGTATCAACAACTGCGGCAATTTAAAGGTTAACCACTTTATTGCATTAAAACACACGCGCCATACGTCATGCAAATGAAGTCCGTAGTCTCACACAGGCTCCGAGAAGGATATTACTATGCTAATCTGGAGCATTTTAGAAGGTAAATGTCAAAAGAAATAAATTACTTTTACATTCCAGCGTGCCCTGATGCAATAGCCCAAGTTTGACATTTGTCCGCGGAGGAACTTGTTTTTTCTCAGTGCGCGCTCAACGTGCAAAACTTGGGCACACGCTTATTCAGATTCGTCATTTTTCACTGTCAGGGAATGTAAATTAAACTTTAGCAACGGTATCCCCAACTATATTGACTGGATTCAGTAACTGGCTATAGTTGGCCGAAGTCAGTCAGCCTGGAGGCCGCTCGGTCCCGTCTATAAGCAGCTGCATGGCGGCCGGCGTCTCGCCGCGTTAGCCAGCCATCATCCTGTGACGTGCTCTGTATCAAAAACTCAAGCGGATAATTGAGAGGGGGGGGGCGTCTTATGCACGGCGCTACTGAGGAAATAACAACAGCTGGGAAGAGACTAAGTTGGAAAAGGCAACGCTATCTGTGGCTGTCAGCGGGATGAAAAAAAAAGGGCCATGTTGCCAATGAAAGACGGATGGCTGGTGACACGTGGAGTAAGAGCAGGTCACAGAGGCTCCTGAGGCAGTGGCGCGCGCACACACACACACACACACACACACACACACACACACACACACACACACACACACACACACACACACACACACACACACACACACAAAGTAACTGCCGCACTTTATACACAAAATACACACAGCTGTCAGGGGCAGACCAAGATCATTCACAAAACACCCAACACCACCCCCCCCACCCCTCCCCTGAGTATCACTGACACCGTTTCTCCCTGAAACACACACACACAGTCTCACAAACATAAAACACACACACACACACACACACACACACACACACCACACACAGTTGCCGGGAGGCAGCATGCTGTCCATGTGGCCTGTGGAGAATCATTACTCAGCAGTGCAGACTACAGAGTCCAGAGTCGACTTCCTTTTTGACTGCTCTGGGCTTCATCCTCGCCACTCCACCAAAGCCCCTACAAAACAAAAGTCTCAACAGTAGCTGGAAGTTGTTCTGTGTGTGTGTGTTCTTGGAAACGGGTGTTGCGTTTACTGAATTGGGGAGGGGGGGCGGGGGGCAATTCAGAATGTGTAGAGCCAGCTGTCAAAGAACCATGTAACCCTTTCTAGTGTACAGTAGGGGATCCGTATAGGTATTAGGGGCTGTGTATTGGCAACAATCTGGCGATACGATACGTATCACGATACATTCAATATATTCCGATACTGTGCTGAAGGCGATATATATATATATATATATATATATATATATATATATATATATATATATATATATATTTGAACATTTAAAAAAAAAAAATCGCTATTGACTTTTTGAAAATCGATACAGTATTGAAAAATAACATATCGCGATACTCAGGTGTATTGATTTTTTCTTACACCCCTAATAGGTATCGGGATTATTTTTGCGACGATTTTTTTAATCAATTCTTTCCCCTAGAGTGGATATTTTTTTATTTGATTGTTTTACCGATGATCCACCTAAATATTTTCTGTTTATGCAGTACCACCGACGGCCACCACATCATGTCCGTTTGCAGCAAACCAGGCAGAAAATCCATGTTGTGTACTTCTTTACAAATGAAATAAATGTCAGACTGACTGACTGACTGACATGGGACATGTTTCTTTCAGAAAACAATTCGTTTTTAGGAATGTCTTGTGATATAATTGTCTCTAGAGGTGTGATATTCCACTTTAGTTTTTGTTAAATAAGGAAAAAGGAAATCACAATACTTCTAGAATCGGAATAAATGAAAAAAAGAAATAAAAAAAAAAAAAAGAAATCGCAGTACAAATGAAATCGGCACCCATGTTATCGGGAAAGAAATGGGGGAAAAAGCATGTGGCCCCAGCCCTAGTGTCCAGGTTGATCCTTAGGGAACTACTGCCCAGCGAGCCAACCGTTCTCCAGCTTAAAATTTTTTTCAAATATTTTCAATTGAGTCAGCTCACACTCATCGTTTAGTCTATCAAATGAATGGAAACAGTGAAAAATGCAGGTTTATAATTTCTCCGAACCCACGAACGCATCGTCTAAAACCGCTCGAATCGACAGCTCGTGGTTTTACAAGAATATCAGACTGAGAAAAGTTGCAAATCCTCCCATTTCAGAGGCTGGAGGCAGCCCCATATTCTTAATGACAGACTTAACTAAAGATAATCATTTAAACTAGGGCTGCCTGCCTAAATCAATTATGTTCATTATCAATTAATCTGCTGATTATTTCCTCAATAGTTTGGTCCATGAAGTGCCAGCAAATAAGAAAATGCCTATTACAAGTAGGGCTGGGACTGATTATTTTCATTATCACCTAGGCTCATCTGCACAGTGTCGCTTGGGATTAATCGTTTGATCTATGAAATGTCCAAAAAAAAGAAAAAAAAAGAAACGTGAGTGCCAAATGTTTGGTCTTCAAAAGGTCCCGTTTTGTCCGACAAAACCCCAAAGATAGTCCGTTCACATTGGTGTGAAACCGAGAGAAACAGCAAATCCTCACGGCAAAGAATAGGGCGGTGCTAGATTGAAGAAAGTCTTAGTCGACTAACCCTCATTCAACTGTATCGACTAATCGATTAGTTGATTTAAATCGACAGATCTTTAAATCTGAGTTTCTCCGCAAAGAATCATGCAAAAGCACCACTTTAATTCTTGCGTTTACCAGAGATGTGCTTGTACGTTTCTTGGAAATAAGTCATTCAGCATGAAAAAAGCATCAAACATGACTAATGGACTAAAGAAATCTAAGTTGACTAAGACCAAAACGACCGATTAGTCGACTAAGAGAGAGCAGCCCTAGTGAAGAAACCCAGACCAGAAAATATTCATAATTTTTGCTCTAACAACGACTTTTTTAAACAATTAAATCGGTAACCCTTTACTTGAAGGGACCTTCATGCCACCCTTTGAGCGTGGGAACTCGTAAAGAGCGCTGCAACGAGGAGTCGATTGGCATAAAACGAATCTGCAACTATTTGGTTACACTTTACCTGAAGGTATCGACATAAGAATGACATGGCACGGTCATGAACACATGACCGTGTCATGAATGTGTCAAACATTCTAACCAATAGGGGTGCACGATTCAGAAAATGTCAAGATTCAATTCGGTATCGATTTTTAGGCCCACGATTCAATTCAAAAATCGATTTGCAATTAAAACCAAACAATTCACAGTATGTAAATGTAGATCCTTGTCCAATGTGATTGCAGTAGACATACAATTTTAAAAAAATATATATGACTCGATTTTTGAAATTCTATGAATCGATTTTGAATCGGTAGAGCTTGAATCGCGATTCGAATATGAATCGATTTTTTTGTACACACCTAATAAACAAGTCATAAATGTTTATGACATTAATATTCGTTTTTTGTCATGACAAGTTAGGGTTACGGTGTGGACACATTAAGCCGATTATCGGCCGTGGGACAGTCTGGCGAGGTCAGTGACTCGAGTCTGTTCGGTGTGTCCCGTGCCGTCGTCCGTCTGGGGGGCTGTCGGCGTTCATTTTGGCCGACCGGACATGTTCAGTCGGCGGCAGGGCAGTCGGGACTCACCCGGAAATGACGAGCGGAATGAGGTGACTAGAGTCTCAAAATCTGACGAAAACTAAACTAAACTAAACTGACCTTTGTTGATCTGAAATGAAGACAGATTCAGCAACTGCACGGCCTATTTCTCACTTAAAATGTTTTCAGAAACATGTCTCAGTGAACTATTTTAGTACAATATGAGATCGTATTCTGAACAAGCCGCCATGACAGTCTGGCTTTGAATTTCCGGAGAAAACAAACCCATGTGACGCGTTCGTCCAATCAGCTGCCGGTTTTCATTTCTTGGGCAACAATACAGAGCAGCGCCGCCTGCTGCTATGAAGACGTATTACGTTCCTCAGTCTGTTCCTCAGTGTGTTCTGGGGCAGTTTTTTGGACCTCGGGGACGCAACGGATCATCTCGACTGGCTTTTCTGTCATCGGTCGGCCGTCGGCTTAATGTGTCCACACCTTTAGAGTAAGGGTTCATGTCAGTGTCATGCCACTCTTCTGTAGATACCTTCAAGTAAAAGTGTAACCAATTAATCTATTGTCAAAATAGTTCATTTTATGCCAATCGACTCATCATTGCAGCGCTCGTTACGAGTTCCCACGCTCAAAGGGTGGCATCCTAAAGGACGCCATTTCGTCTGACCAACGCTTCACAGCCTTGAGATATTACGATCATATATATAGGACAAGGAAAGCGTCAAGGCTACATACCTGAGACACTAAAACCAGCAGATGTGCAGAGGGCTGAAACCATCACTTGGGTAATTGCTGCGTCAATCGACAAACTGTTGATTTTTTTTCATTTGAAGTTATTTCTGAAGCAAAGAAATATATAAAACAAATCTGTTGTTCAAGCTTCTGAAATGTATAATGATAATTCCCTGCTTCCCTTCAACTTGTGCTGTAGTTTGGTACATATCTGGACCGTTGGTCGGACAAAACAAGAGAGAGTCGGAGAGTGTGATTTCAGTATTTTCTGACGTGCATAGACCAAACGATTCATCGACTGTGTAAATAATCGGCAGATTAATCGATAATGGGAAGTGATCATTAGTTGCAGCCCTAGTTGCATTTCCTGTTGATCTTCGAAGAACCACTTCTTCTTTAAATCACTTCAAATCGTGTGGCAGAAAACAAACGTAATGATTTTTTTTTTTTATCTCATTTTAGTGTGTACTATCAAATTTCCAGCACGATCTCAAATAACATCTCCAGCATATCCTCAAACAACGTGACGCACTCAGTACAGCTCCAGTGTGCTCAACAAGAGCATGGTGGTCTGGTCAATGCTCTAATTAGTGTGACTTTTGAATAAGAATGCAGAGATGGGCAAGATGTTTGCTACCTTACATATCAAATATATTCCATCTTCTTTACTTGTGAGAGTTTTTTTGACACAGTAAAACTGTCATGAAACTGTTTAATTTAACACTACTTTCCAATTTGCAGCGGGGGCTTTCCCCTTGTACATCAGCAGCCGAGCCACGCGTCTATTAGCAGCAGTCAATTTCACACCCTCGGTTTGGTGTTTTTCATTAGGTTTTCAACTGTGGGACTTCCTCAAAAAGAAATATTTCCAAAAGTGTCTTTGATTATGATTTAATTCAAACTCAATTTGGGAAGACAGCCTTGCAGAGCTGAAGGGAGGGGGGCATCCCCAATGGCTCACTCCCGCATGTTAGGCGCAGGGAAACACCTGGCATTGTACCATCCAAAAACAGCTGCACTACAATCCACTTCAGGAGCATTTTGTTTATGTGCGAGGCATAATGAAAACCCATAATAGTAGCCCTCACCCGCCACTCAATTAACACATTAATTCATCTTTAGTAGGTGGCCCAAAGCAGGTGAACGGCTCCATTAAAAAAAAATCATCCATCGAATCATTACTGGCGATATATCCGCCAATTTAAAGGCTAATCGAGCCACTGTTAATGAATGGAGAGTTGAAGCATTTAATAAACCCTGCTAGAATACCGCCAACAGCACTCATCGTGGACAGCTCTTATGCAGAGAATGGTCTGTTTATTAAAATAAAAAATAAAAACACCTCTCTAATCTTTGCAGTCATACTGTACATATAACACATAAGTTCTCCAATCGTGCACATGGTGGTGGCCTTGTGTGACATCTCCACGCCAGGATTTGGCAACAGTTTGGACACTATTTACTTTGTCTTTCTGTCCATTTGGCCTGTCCTCCAGAGGCCTGTACTACGAATCAAGATCAACACGGCCTGGATTGATTTCAGTTACCCGGCTTCACCTAACCTAAAAAAAACGTGGTCCCATTTAGGGCTTGGCAATATATCGATATTGTATCGTTATCGATATATGAGGCTATATATCGTCTTAGATTTTGGATATCGTAATATCCTGATATTACTAGGGCTGTCCTCGATTGAAGAAAGTCTTAGTCGACTAAAACTCATTCAACTGTATCGACTAATCGATTAGTTGATTTAATCAACAGATCTGTAAAGAGCAAAGAGTCATGCAAAAGCACCACTTTAATTCTTGTGTTTACCAGAGATGTTCTCGTACCTTTCTTGGAAATAAGTCATTCAGAATGAAAAAAAGCATAAAACATGACTAATCGACTAAAGAAATCAAAGTCGACTAAAACCAAAATACCGATTAGTCGACTAAGAGAGAGCAGCCCTAGATATTACACAAGTGTTGTCTTTTCCTGGTTTTAAAGGCTGCATTACAGTAGAGTGATGTCATTTTCTGAACACACCAGACTGTTTCTAGCTGTTCTATTATTTGCCTTTACCCACACAGTTATTATATCAACATAACTGATAATTATTTATCCAAAATCTCATTTTCTCCATATCGCCCAGCTCTAGGTCTGTGTCACGACAACGGTTAACAACTAGTTCAATCAACCCAGGGTTTCTCAATCCAGCGACACGAGCGCGTTCACATAAAAGAGGCGGGGTTTGCGCCGCATGACCAATCGCAAACATCTACCAGAAGAATTTTACGTAAGAAGAGCACACTATAATTCTACATAAATATGAAGAACACCGACACGGTTTAACAGGCAAAACGCAATACAGCCGCTGCGTCGGCTAAAAAAATAGCCGACGCTCCAGATGTGTATATCACAACTCTTACCAATATCACTTCCCCATCAGTCAGGCACAAGATCTGACCATAATTACACTTGTGCTTTCCATAAACTGTCGTTGCTTTAGCCTATTATTTCAGTTGCACCCCTGGCAGTGGGAAGCGATCGATTGGAGCAAAAAAAAAAAATCTAAAAACAAAATTCAACAATGTGTGGCATTGGCAACGCACGGCTCAAGAAGCCGACCAATAGCCTTTATGTAATTCCCTCCGCTGAAAATCTGTATCTTTCATAACAATACCCATCAGGGAATGTTAACGGGGTTGTCTCTCTCTAAATGTTTGAACTTTTATGAGCCCACCTCTCTCCCGACCAGGTTAGGCGTTCAGCATAAGTTACCACGGCGATTTAACCCGGTAACAAGTGATCCACCGTCGTGACACAGAAAACCCTGGGCTGAACCTGAAGTTGCCTCGGTAACGCCAAATCTTGCTTCGTAGTACAGGCCTCAAGGTCTCCGTGTCTGAGATTATATTCCATGAAGGTAATGTGTTCTCTGCACCTGCACCATTGACGCCAAGACACACACACACAAAAAAACTCCAGTTTTACGTGATTCTAATTCTTCCCAATTCAGTGACACTAATCACAGTTTGACCCATTTGCCTACTGCAAAGAAAGAAAGAAAAAAAAAATACAGCCCCTTGCTACCTTTAGGTTTGCTTAACCACCAAAATGCTCAATTACCTTCCCAGACAACCTTCTTCCACTTGCACAATAACAATGAGCCTGGGCTTCTTCAGCAAAGACCCACTCGGAAAGCACACTAGCTCATAGGGCACGGACGGCAATCTAGTAATGGAGAAGGTGTACAGGGCGCGGGGACAGACATCCGTCTTTTTGCTTATGAAACTGAGAGGATATGGCTTTAAGGATATGAGCAGAGACAAAGCTTCCCATAAACCAGAGCTGCAAAGATGAATCGATAAGTGGTCAACTATTAAATTAACTGCCAACTAATCGCTTGAGTCATTTTTTTTTTTTTTTTTTTTTTTAGGAAAAAAGTAAAAATTCCAGCTTCTTAAATGTGAATATTTTTCTGGTTTCTTCTCTCCTGTGACAGTAAACTGAATATCTCTGAACTGTGGACAAAAACGTGCCAATTCTTTTTTTTTTTTTTTTTTACATTTTCTGACATTATATAGACCAAACAACTGATCCATCAACCGAGAATATAATCTACAGATTAATCTGCAGTGAAAATAACTGTTAGTTGCGGGCCAGCTATAAACTACTCCAATCACAACACTGTTTTCCCTTTAACCGATGTATGTGCGCTTTAATGGTAATATGGTGCTGTCACCAGTGTCGCCAGCTGTCGAGTCCGAGTCAAGTCTCGAGTCCCCGGTGTTCAAGTCCGAGTCACCAAAGGAGAGTCCGAGCCCAGTCACAAGTTCAGAGAATAGCGACTGGAGTCCGAGTCCAGTCACGAGTCCTCCGTCACTGCCTATTACGCAGACAAGTAGTCCGAAACTTCCAACTTCCGAGTCCCATTTCAGAAATCCTCGAGTCCAAGTCATCAGTGCGCGAGTCCAAGTTGTCTCACACGAGTCCAGGGAATAGCCACTCGAGTATTCCGTAACCGGCTGTCACCATCATAATCTGTCACCTACAGCAAGCACTATAACCGTGCATTAAAGAAAAGGGAATGCAGAGTTCTTTGCACGCTGCTCTCTGAGAAACTTATTCCAAGTTCATAACTCTAAGTGGACACCTGGAATACACAACACAACGAGAAATACAGATTAAAACTACCCAGGGTCTGATGCACTTATCCAATGAGAGGAGTGTTACTGAGGCTGGTACACATCCAGAACGAAAAAGAAAACTAGACATTGTATGTGCAATTTCTTGAACACGGATTCTTAATAAGAGAAACAGAAAATACCTCTACCTTTTCGGACCTAGAACCTGTTAATAAAATGAAATATATGACTGAAATAAGTTATTACGGAATATGCTAGTCACTAAATATGCAATTGCAATCAATAAGAGCATAACCCATGTGGTCATCTCAGTAAAACATGGCTGAAACTGCGGCTTAAAAAAAAAGTGCATGATGGTTAATACCTAATAAATATAATAATATAAATATTAAAATACAGTACAGGCCAAAAGTTTGGACACACCTTCTCATTCAATGCGTTTCCTTTTTATTTTCATGACTATTTACATTGTAGATTCTCACTGAAGGCATCAAAACTATGAATGAACACATATGGAATTATGTACTTCACAAAAAAGTGTGAAATAACTGAAAACATGTCTTATATTTTAGATTCTTCAAAGTAGCCACCCTTTGCTTTTTTATTAATAAGGGAAAAAAGTCCACTAACTAACCCTGACAAGGCACACCTGTGAAGGTAAAACCATTTCAGGTGACTACCTCATGAAGCTCATTGAGAGAACACCAAGGGTTTGCAGAGTTATCAAAAAAAAGCAAAGGGTGGCTACTTTGAGGAATCTAAAATATAAGACATGTTTTCACTTATTTCACACTTTTTTGTTAAGTACATAATTCCATATGTGTTCATTCATAGTTTTGATGCCTTCAGTGAGAATCTACAATGTAAATAGTCATGAAAATAAAGAAACACATTGAATGAGAAGGTGTGTCCAAACTTTTGGCCTGTACTGTATATTAAAAAAAAAATAATACTAATAATAATAATAATAATAATAATAATAATAATAATAATAATAATAAAGATCCACTCCACAATGAAAACAATACCTGTTTAAAGTCTTAATGGCCAAAAAAAGGAGCTTCAACTGAGAAAAGCGCCCCATCCACAGCAACTAAAGAAGCCGTTAACCCTTGTGTTGTCTTCCCGTTGACCATGAACTTGTTGTCCTTCGGGGTCATAATTAAAATTTTCCCGACGTTTTTGGCCCTTTCTTCGATGTCGTTTTTTATTTATTTATTTATATTCAGACATTATACCAAATTATTTTAATAATAATTAATTTTAAGTTAAAAAGAAGCAGAAATTCAGGCGCCCAGATAGCTCTGTTGGTAGAGCGAGCGCACATGTATAGAGGTTTACTCCTCGACGCAGCGGGCGAGGGTTCGACTCCGACCTGTGGCCCTTTGCTGCATGTCATTCCCCCTCTCTCTCTCTCTCCTTTCAAGTCTTCATCTGTCCTCTCAAAAATAAAAGCCGAAAATGCCCCCAAAAAAACAAAGAAAAAAAAACAAAGCAGAAATTATGAAGTATTTTGACTATTAGTTAAGACCAGAGGATGTTGAGTGGATCACAACCTGTCAAAGTTTAGTCAGGACACGGTTTGGAAACCATTTAAACATTTTTTGTAAATGCTATGAAATGAATAAAACACCCAAAATTTCATGTGAATAATCATTATTATTTTGTAAATGTTGTATGGGTTCTATACAACGTACATCCATGTTATTTTTGGGCAATTTGGTTAAAAGAAACCCATATTTAGGATATTAAAAACTTTGACAACCCAAGTGTTAACATACCCAGTTTCCCAACATTACAGCTGGCCTCGGGTACGGACACTTCCCTGCACACAGGAAGTAACTAACTGAAACGAAAAAGGGGGAATCCAACTTTCCTCAAAACAGCGGCGAGCGGCACCACAGAAAAAGACCAGACTCAGTCAGCATGCCATTTCTTATCCCTTTTGGTAAATTTTTAGGAAAGAAGAACCAACAGATCGCCACCTGTCCCCCGGTGGGCGAACGGGACCCACGCCGTCTACAGCCGCTGATGTCACGTTGCAGAACATCTGGATATCTGGCTCAGAACGGTTTGAACCGGAGCCTTTTGCTGACATTTAGAAAGCGCTACGAATGTGCAAAGTCCCACGGTGCGCCTTTAAGTCTCCACAATTTACCGTGCTGTGAGGGCAGCAAAGTGGCAATCAAAAGAGTGACAAAAAAAATAAATAAAATAAAAAGCTCGCACCTTAAAAAGTTTCAGAGCAACATGTGGTGGTATCACTTCTCTAGACGAACAGTCTGGCCTTGATGGCCACTCTTCTGCTGGAATTAAAAGGAGTAAAAACACAGTACGTCTACTTTCTTACACACATACAGCATGACCACAACAGTTCTATTAGGTTTGATTAGTAGATGCAATGAGGAGGTTGAAATTAATAATTGCAGCGATGCAGCGCCATGTGGGCAAGGATGATTCTGCACGGATGCAATGACAGACCATAATCGATTACGGCCTACTGATGTCACTTGTTCATTTTCTGGCCGCTGCTTTTTTCTGTGTTTTTGCTGTATGTCTGCTGTGTTCAGACTCCGCTACATTCAGGAAGTGTCTCTTCTTTTTTTGCGAGCAGTTACAATGAAAAGGGGAGTTCACGTATTATCTGGCTGCTTGAATGTAGAGCTGGGCAATATATCGATATTATATCAATATCATGATATGAGACTAGATATCGTCATAGATTTTGAACATCGTAATATCGTGATATGACATAAGTGTCTTTTCCTGGCTCTAAAGGCTGCATTACAGTTAAGTGAGGTCATTTTCTGAACTTACCAGACTGTTGTAACTGTTATTAACTGTAAACTATGATTTGCCTTTACCCACATAGTTATTATATCCACATTACTGGGGATTATTTATCAAAAATCTCATTGTGTAAATATTTTGTGAAAGCACAAATGGTGAACCCTACAAAATCGTTGAATGTGTCGACGAAAACCACGTGTAGCAATATATAATAACACCGAGGAGGTGACGCATCGTGATATGGAATCCATTCGAATCTAGGGTTGGGTACCGTTTGGATTTTTTCACGATTTTAAGATGCCGAACCGGTACTTTTAAAAAACGATTCCGATTCCTAAACCGATTCTTGAAAACCTGAAAAATGACATCAAATAAAAAAGGCTTTTACGTCCGTTTTGGTGAGCCCAGAGGGAACATATGGCATTTTTAAAGTAGCCTACATTTACGCTAGCTAGCTCACGGTAGACTACAGAGAGAGGGCGACATTTTTACGTCCGTTTCGGAGCGATGGAGGGAAAATATTTCAGTCGACACGTTAAAGTAAAAACGAAATGAGGAACCGAAATTTGCGTTCTAATCTGGTCATATTCCTACCGGTTGTGTAGGAACCGGTTCCATAGCGGGAACCGGGTATCGGTACCCAACCCTATTCGAATATTTGGCAGGATCATCGGAATCGAAACGTCAGTGAAGATTCACACCCCCTGGTAGACGCCTCAAGCTAAGTTTCCCAAAATTCTATTCCCTTTTATTTATAGTGTCAAATCACAACAGAAGTGATGTCAGGACACTTTACAGACAGGGTAGGTCTAGACCACACTCTATAATTCACAGATAGACCCAACAATTAAATATTTTGAGAGAACGCATACTAGGGCCGAACAACGTATCGCTTTCAAGTCGAAATTTCAAAGAATGCGATTAGCCAATCGTGAAGACCGCGATTAATCAAATGTGAATATTTAGTTGAATGTTGAACCATTTGGTTTAACAATCGTATTCCTCTTTTTTTTATTATTATTATTATTATTATTATTATTATTATGTTTTCACAAGATAAATACTAGACTAACGATACATATCACAGATTGTTAACAGAAATGTCCTATTTTCTGTGGCTTTCTCGCTTATTTGATTACTTTATTTAACATGATCGTTGAAGGTGCAGTATGTCGATGCTGCTATTAAACTGAGCCATATCAGAAATTTCAGTTCACCAGAAAAAATATTTAAAATACAGGATTTTTTTTTTTTTTTGAACTTTCGCTTTTGTGAGAAATGCAGCAGTTTGCAGTTAAGGCGCCCGCCTTAGCAAGACGCGCCTGCCGCCTTAACTACATCATCAAAAAAATAAATAAAAAAATGTATTTGAGCGATAGCTGCCGTGTTACTTGTCATTTTCTCCCTTTCATTTCGGAGCACACCGTTGACAACCTGCAGGCGGAGGCGGTGGAGACGGGCTCGGACGTACACGCCGCGGTGGACTTGTGTCAGTCCCGCAAGCGGTTTCAGGAAAGCGGCCGCGTGTGTCTGACATTTCCCAAAACATCAACACCGGCACAAGCCTACAGCTGTCGGCGGACACGGAGTGCGGGAAGTGTGTCAGAGCCTCCCGGACGGGTGAACTGAGACTCCGTTTCCTGCTTGTCGGTCAACGGTTAATCATCGGTTATTTAAATTTCACTGCGCTCTTTTGGAAGGCTGGCTGCCAAAAATCGCCACTTACTTACTAGCTTACCAGCTAATTAATTCGCCTGAGGTAAACGCTAGCCATCAGTAAACATCTGGTGTGTGCGCCAAAATGAAGACCGAACAACAGATCTATTTTGGTACAAACATTTACTCGCCACGGGACGGATAGCCACATAGATATCATTTAGTAATTTTATTATATTATTTATATTTATATATATATATATATATATATATATATATATATATATATATATATATATATATATATATACACACACACACACATCGAATCGTAATCGCAATATCTGGCAGAAAAATCGCAATTACATTTTTTGTTTTTTTTTAATTGTTCAGCCCCAATGTTTACAAAATATTGTCACTAGGAGAAGTAAATAAAATAGCTTTGGGCCAAAGTGAAACTGAAACCACATTTCATTCCAAAAAGGATTTACAAACCCCATTTGTGAAATTCGCTGGATGTATGCAACGGAGATATACTTCACATACCCTTATGTATCTAGATGACAAAAAAAGAAATACTAATAAGTCATTTACACACTCTCCACATATGTTGCCTACACTATACATGTGGCCTTTCACTGGAGAGACAGAGAGATGTAGGTAAGCACTGTTGACACGGGGGAAGCAAATTAGGCTATTGTAACCTGCTAAAAAAACAACAAGCGGTGACACTGTGCTGACACCTTGGTTGCTTGTAAACACAACTGTAGCCAGTCCAACCCTCTCACGTGGCCACAAGACGTCGGAGCACACAAGTCTCCTCGACTCCTGATCTGGAAACAGCGGAAAACACGGTTGTACAACGAGGCTACGTGACCACACCTACTCTATCTGCTGTACCAGAGTCAGCCAACTAAAAAAAAAAAAAAAAAAAAGGAGCAGTGCACACAGGGTACCCAACAGTGAGGGAGGAGGAAAAAAAAAGAAAGTTCAGGAGCATGTCTGAGGTCGACAGCTAAAAATGACAGTAGAGATGTGATTCAGCAAGAGTGAGCTGAAGGTTTTTACTCCAAAAAAATATATAAAATACAAATGGTGGATCTACAGGAGTACAGGCATCATGCAAATTACTGCAGTGGGAGGAACTGAACATAATGTGTTCTAAAAAAAAATGCTTTATATAGATACTAAATTAACATTCTCAATGTAATATTGTGGTTCCTGGCAGATTTCTGTAGATATGGGAAAACATCCAGATCCCATACATATACACATATACATATACACATACACATATACTTTTGTATATTTTGTATTTATATATATATATATAAAAAATATGAAGATATTTAAACACAAATCCATACAATAGTGTTCAAAATGCATACAAATACAGAAAAGACACGGGGACTATGTTGTCTTGACACGGTGTAGGAACACACAACTGGGAAGAGGGGGCTGTTTTTCTGCAGCCTTCCATTAGATGCAATTATAAATGGCCGAGAGCAGAGGGATGGGGAGCCAATCAGATCTCGGCTCGCATGTCAACCTAAGACCAACTGTCTCCTGGCTCTGACAGCAGGATTTTACCTCCATAATTCAAATCCCAAAGCAAAAGGCAATCTGCACTTTGCCAACTCCAACCAGCGGGGCCGTGTTTACAAGGCGCCACATGGAGCGGAGGCGCAGGGGAAAAACGCGAACGGAGTCGAACCGAGCCGCAATGAATGAAACCCCTTCCGTCAGGATGAAAATCAGTCGCGGTCACAATCACACTTTGATCCGAGTAAACACTTAGCGGACGTGCAATTGTTGCCATTCGCTGGACCGTTAGCCAACATCTCCACCTTCGCCGTGCGCCGGCTTTTTAAACCGACAGAGGGGTCTTTTCTTAATGATTATGCAAATGTCATTTAACCGATATCGCTGTCATTTGCATTTTGTTTATTGCCTTGACAGCCACTGACACAACTTTGATAGCGCTGGTGGGAGTACAACACCTCGAAGAAGCTATTTCGCAGCCGATTCTCACAGAAATAACGGTGGTTACAGCACTTAAATCTACAATGAGGCTAGAGAAGCACTGCGAAGAAATATCGCCTTATCTCCCTGTGTGTGCACGCACGCACACACACACACACACACTTTCCCCTAACAAACTCTTGCTCTACTTAGTTAGCTCTACTCTTACCCTGTACCCAGCAGGGACCCACACTAATACCAACAACTCAGGAAGTTGTTTCTAACAGAATATGCGGCTTCTTTCTCTGTCTAAACACTGTTGCAGGGGGTGGTATTGGGAGAAAGAGAGAGGCAGCCATTTTAGAGCTCTTGCTACATAGACAATGGCTGGTCCAATGCAATATGCAACTCTACAGTGCTTTTTCTGAGCCACCGGGTGCTTTAACTTAGCCAAAGTGTGTCCGTGCAGTAAGTGAAGTTTACCTGATTTCTGTTTGGAGGCTGTCCAGTGTTTCCCGGGCTCATGGGAGGCGGATGGTGGGTCCTTTGTTGCCAACCCGGATGGACCCCACCATACTGACTGCTGCCCATATCTCCTGGCCCCTTGCTGGCCCCTTCCTGATTGTTATAGTCTCCTTGGGGGTAATTCGGATAGCTCCTGGCAGAGCTAGGGGATGTCAAAAGCTGATTTAAAGTTGGCGTAGACGTGGGTTGTTGGTTTCCCATGTTATACCTCTGATTATTGTAAGAGGCAGCCATAGCTGTGGTTCCTCCTGCTGGCTGTTGCTTGCCTGGCTGCCCCCCAGCCGCCGGAGGCTGGTTGTTACGCGGGGAATTCATGGCCCCATATCCTTGGCCCTGATAAGAAGTCCTGTTCTGGAAAGGGCTGTAGTTGTTATAATGGTTGGGGTAGCCGTGTTCGTGTGAATTAGGGGGGTAAGGGTCCATCATGCCCGGCCCCGATGCAGCTGCCATGCCAGGGCTTTGTTGTCCGCCATGTTGATGAAAAGGGGCCCGGCTGTAGTGCTGGTTGTAACCGTAAGGAGGTGGAGGAAAGGGGCCCGGGTGGTGGTGTCCCATTCCGGGATGGTTATTCCCCTCGGGCCCGCCTGAATCATTCTGATTACTGCTATTATTATTTACCCTGGGCAAATTCCCGTTGCCGTTCTTCATGTCAGGATCCCCTCCTCCCCCAGCATTTCCAGCATCGGTCCCGTCCTGCAGCTCCTTCTGGCCAGGAGATCCGCCGTCAGTTCCCGGTTCCTTATTTTCATGCTGTTTCTCTCCCGGTACCGACTCCTCCTGTGGGTCCCGATCCGGCTTTTTGAGTTCGGATGGCGGGCTAGTGTTGAGAGTGGCGACGCTGGCAACCTGAGCGGCCATGATATCCCTCTCTCTCTCCCCCACTCGTTCTCTGCCTCTCTCTCAGCACGGCGACTCACTCACAATCAAACTCCGAATAACCATTGAATATAAATACAATTATATTTATAACAACGTACCCGTCGTCCCGGTTCATTCCCCCCTTTGCCCTCCGCCCGGACCGGTATCCGGTAATCCACCGCGACTCCGTTTAAAGTTAAAACAGAGAGGGGAAAGTTTGTGAAAGGAAAAAAATATATAAATACAGAGCCAGGGAAAATGAATTTCACCGACACAAGTGAGTGAGTGTGTGTTGGAGGGGGGGGCTTCGGTTACAGAACGAGAGCGCGAGCTAGAAATCAACCAAACCAGCACGAGGCTCCGCGAGACACAGCCATTTTACCGAGCTGTCGCGAGAAAATAAAAACCCGGAGTGGAGTTCGCAGTGGGAACTGGATCCGGACTGCCCCCCCCCCCCGTCTAATAACAACATTGTTTATACCCGAGAAGAGCCATTATTGTGGGTCTAATGCGCTTAAAACTGAGCTCATGCATAAAAATGTCGACGTATTTGGAAAGCCCTGTTTGTTAGCATAAAGGCCTGGTCATTCCGAGACTAATTAAGTGTTGCATATCGGATGAAAAGCTTATGCTAATGGAGATACACAGCAATGGGGCTGTCTGGCAGTAAGTAAGTGAGTGAGTGAGATTTAGATTAGAAGATATTTTTATTTTTATTTTTTTTTACAAAATGTAGGCTACTCATTTGGAGGACACAGTCATACATGACATAGTGTCTGTCTATGATTTATGCTAGCCTACTACATTTCATAGCTATGCTATTTGCCGTGGTATGAACTAAAGAGTGTCCCATGGGTAAATGGCTGTCCTAAGAAGTAAACAGGATTTTCAGGGAGTCTGACATATTCAACTTCAGTTCAAATATGTTTTAAACAGCCACATGCTTTCATATACAGTGATGCTACACTGCTGAATGCCACAGACTTTGCGTCTACAGTGTTATGGTATTAAACCATTACCCATGTCCCCCCTCCTTTTGCCATACTACTCTGCTTTGAAGTGAGCCATAACTACTCAACCATTCTGATTACAGAAATTTGCTTCATGCGTGAGCTGTGTGTTCCTCTGTGTTACGCTCATTTGTGCCCTTTATCTTGTTAGCTCGTTAAAGGAGTGGGACAAAATAGGCTACAATGTCATCTTCTGTTAAAGTGGGCTAATGGATGGACGTGGCTGCTTCCATGTGTCCGCACAACAGCGAGTGAGAGGAGTGAGTACAGTGGAAGAAAGTAGAGGGAAAGCATGAAATCACAACCTCTGTGTGCCTGTGTGTGTGTGTGTGTGTGTGTGTGATACAGAAGGAGAGAGACAGAGAGAGAGAGAGAGAGAGAGAGAGGATAGAAAAGGAAGAAGGATGGGGGATGGACTGAGCCAGTCACAGAGCAGGAAGTGAAGATACAAAAAGAGAGAACAGTGATGGTGGGAAAGTGACAGTGTACAGGCCACTGAAATTCAACACATCATATGTTATTTGTTATAAGTCAAATCTCACGCCAACACACAAGGACGAGAAGAGATTGGGAGCAGGCATTAAGTCGCCCTACACAATTAACAGGAACAGACACCCTAGGTCTCTCCACCTCTCTCTCTCTCTCTCTCTCTCTCGCTCTCTCTCCCCACCCCCTTTCTTCGTGCTCTCTGCCTGCCTGCCTGCCTGCCTGCCTCGCGCTCTCCTAGCAGCAGCAGCAGCAGCCTTCGTGCTGCGTTCGGCTTCTGTCGGAATATTCGGACTCACACCCTGAGTCAGAAACAAATGACTCGTACGATATAAAGTTAAATACGAAATGTCGAAGGGAAAAAAAGTCTGAAATGTCCTACCACGGCCTTCCTAGAGTTGTCGCGGCGTGTAAAAGCTCTGTGATACATACACCAAAACAACACATAGGCCTACATGACATCAGACACAGTGATGTAGGGCAAGGCAGCATAACCTGCAATGGTTCCACTGAGTGTACAGGGACATTATCTACTTCAGCAGCAAACAATAATGGAATATTTAAGATTGCAAAGACTGTAGGTTACAATATAAATATATGGATTATCGTAGAATTTAGTAAATCAGTGCTATGGCCACAATTGACATGTTCAACACAAGATCATGTGAGAGCTCTTCTGTGTTAATACATAAGCAGCATGCACCCAGTTTTGACAAATGAGAGGACATGTAATATATATATATATATATATATATATATATGAAATATTCTTTTTATTTGTTCATATGGAAGGATAGTGTGCTATCTAGCTGAATGACATGGAAAACATTCTTGTATCAGCTTTTCTATTTCTTTATTCTCTAGGAAAAACACATTATAAGTGTGTTCTGCTTTGAATTTTGTATAGTAGCTCTGAGATAAAACAAAGACAATACGCAGCCACGACAAATTCACACTTATGTAATAGTATATATATATATATATATATATATACAAAGTGTATTCTTTCCAGCCAGAAAGCACGAGAATGCTGCGACATTTTGCGTTCCCGAGCCTCGGGTGGAGCACGTGAAGGCGGCATCGCCGCTTGCAAAAGCAGCAGAACTTTGCTATGTGAGTGTGGGGGATGGGAAGCAGCAGCTCTCTGCTCTGCTCTGCTCAGCCCTTTCTCTCTACAATGCGGGGCTTTCTGCTCGCATTGCTCACCCCTGTCAGTGCAAAAGAGATCCTCTTTGACTTGAAGTTTTACTTAGAAACCAACAAAAAAATATATACATCATATATTTGAAAGCTGCAAAGAGCAGCTTTCGTACGTTTAATGAAGGAGGAGAGTATGCAGGGTGGAGGGGGGTCAGCTCAGCTGCTGTCTGCTTATATAGGCTAAGGGAGGTGTGCGTGTGTGTGCGTGCGTGTGTGTGTGTTAGCAGAAAGCGCAGAGACTAGGCTGTAAGGGAGGAGGGGGTAGGGAGCTTCTTTTTCTTTTTAGCATAAACTTGCTGTTTATTAGGAGTGCAGGCTCCCTTCTTCCCTCTTTCATATATATATATATATATATATATATATATTTTTTATTTTTTTATTTAAAAGAGCAGTACAATCTGCTTTCTATGCTCCGTTTCCCTGGTCTTATTTTAGACATGGCTTTCAAAATGTGCTGTATTTTCAGCGCTCACCTTGAACATTATTTATCTGTTGTTCAGCCGTCTGTGCAGCCGCAAAGTGACTTAAAAGCACCAGGATCAGGTGGGGACGTTAAAATCTCTGTGGGAGAGCAACAACATGATGCTAAAGACCTCCTGCGCGGCTACGAGTGTCATGCATTTATTTATGCGATTCTTGTTTTACAAGGCTATGATGTTCTCTAAAACGCCACCCTGCGTGTCCGGACAAGGCTCAACGGCGAGCACGAGGAGCTCCTTAACACCGGATTATTAGGGGACACAATGAATTGTTGTAATTGATATGACTTGGAAAAGCAGAGGCTTTTACTCTGAAATAATAATAAAAAAAGGGCACCTACGGGGTCAATATTACAATTGTTGGTCGCTGTACTATCACTGTTACCACCCACCAGTCACACAAGAACTTGTTGGAAAAAAAAGAAAGTGTTACCACGAAAAACCCTCTCACTGCAATTCGCTTGTCTCAATAATCCGGGTCTGGCTCACGTAGCATAAGATTCACACTTCCCACGTTGGCCTCATAGTATTGTGCACCCCCCCCCCCGTGTCTGTATTTAGTCTAATTGAGAATCATTCAAACAAGGAAGAAAATCGGGAATTTATTTCAGATAGTCGCACACAAATGCTGTCTGGATTATGTCACACTTGGCTCTTTGAAATAGTGTGTGTTGAGGGAGAAGCAGAGAGAGAGAGAGAGAGAGGGGCAAGAGAGGGAGGGAGGGGATCATGCCCCCATCTGTCCCAGGATGATGATTTAAGAGTGTTTACTTGTGCCCCTACCGCCGCCTCCCTGCAAGGATGACCATGATGCATCACCTTTTCGGCCCGAAGCTGCGGCTTCCCCCGGGCCTTCGCCAAGGTAGCTTGGCTTGGACTTCATCCAGAAGACCTTTTCTTTTGCAATCGTTATTAAATTGATATCAGGGGTTGATTAGAAGGACTGGGAAAAGAAAGTAACAATGAACGCCGTGGTGAAAAGCTGCATTTAACAGTTTTTGTGTGGGTGAGAGTGTGTGTGGCGGGGGGGGGGGATGGTCATTATTCATGTCATCAAAATGTAGTTATGAATGCAAAAACACAAATTTCAGTGGACAGGCTATAGGGCCATACAGTACATATTTCACTCACTTACCTAAGCCAAAATTTTCTTTTTCTGTTCATTTTAATTTATGTAAGCCTTTGATATTCTTAAATATGCATTTTGAATGTAACTTTTCTTCAATTAATCTCAGCTTTGAGCGGTGAAGGTGTCACTCTTTGTTGAGCGAGTTAACTGATGACTGATCACTGAGGAGTTTTTTTCTTTTATTTGAATCCCTTGGGATCCAGTCTGGGAATGGAGCCATGCAATCACCAAGACAACCCACTAATGTGGCGTGGAATTTCCTAACAAGAGTGCAGTTGAATTCAGACACACAAACACACGCACACACACCACGCAGAATGCACTGTAACGCACCCACGTGCGCGATAGACCAAACACGGCTCACACCTGACAATAATGTACGCGCTGAGGATTTACGGCTTGCCGTAGAGTCTGTCATTAATGCATACTTGGGCCAAAAATTAGTGGCGATCCCACAGTGACGTCGTCCTGGCACACATGCACGCAATCCCAACAAGTTGGGTCCCGTCCAGATGGTTGCCAGGCAGCAGTTCAACGCATAGTCTGGAGTGTGTAGAGGAAGGAAGTGCCACTTTTGCGAAGTGCAATGGGCATCCGGCTCGTTCCCAGACGCTGTGTGTGCGTTTGTGTGTGTGCGAGTGTGTGGCCTGCCGTCTAAACTTACACCTGACAAACACACACACACCCACCACTTTGTAAACAGGGCAAGGAATGTGCAATAAAAGCCCCACGTGGTTTCCTCCAGAGTTCCTAATAAATGTGGACAATCAGTTTCACTTAAAAAAAAAAAAAACACACACACACACACACACACACACACACAGTCTCTGGTCCCAGTCAGTATACGTTTAATCCAGACATACAGCTTTGATGGATGAAAGGATATTAAAAAGCACTTGTGGAATTATTCCGCTGCCTTCTAAGGTCATATTTCAGATTAATCTTTCAGCCATTGTTCTTACCTGATTTGATCAAATGGGATCGAACTTTGAAAAAGCCGCAGCTCGCCCTGAACTGCTTAGCAGGCATTCAATCAGTTGCTCCTCTCTCCTTGTATTATTCTCTCAGAAAGCAGAGGAATCTTCTCTGCTCCTCAGCTGAAAATAGACTGGGGGACCTCAGTGCCCCACGACAGGCTTTCACATCAAAGCTGATAGGACATATTCAGGTTTTACTGGAGCACTTTTATCTATCTTTGTGTGTGTGTGTGTGTGTGTGTGTGTGTGTGTGTGTATGGGGTGATCATTTCCTAGGGGGCATTTTTTTTTGAAAATCTCTGAATTCATGAAGTCCACACAGTCACACTGGTGCTGAATTCTAAACGCTCTTATTTTCTCGCCGTTCATACAAGTGAAGTGAAGGAAGGACCCCCGATCTCAACAAAGCCAGGCAAGGTTAAGAGCAGTCCAAATTACGGTGTCCACCCTGCAAGGAGAGAGAAGTGCTCACTCTCTTTTCAGTGGGGATGAAAAGAAACCGTGCCGGGAATCATTTCTGTAGTAATGCTGCGAGCATACTGGGAGCTGCACCGTTGTGGGTCACAGAGCCCAGTATGTGAACAGCTCCTCCTCGACTGATAAACAGTCCCATCTCTGCAAATCACACAGAGCATCTTGTCAGCGTTTCAGCTGCGAGGTAGAGCCAAAATAAAGACCACTCAGTTGTCTTACAGTGGAAAACATAAGAGCTCCCCCCAAAAAATAAAAGCTCTCTTCAGCTTTGCAACTGTAAACGGGGCGTAGCACAAAATTCTGGGCCCTGTAGAAATGTGTTTTCTATGGGCCCCTCCCTGCATCCACAGCTAGCCCCCCCCAGTCCAACGCCCCTGGCTGTAAATCTTAGATTTTAGTGCTAAAACTCCTATCTTACATATATTCGTATCAGTCCTGTGGAAGTCTTTTGGATGGTGACCCGTGACCTCTCTACCCTGTCTCTGATTGGCTTACCTTGGTATTCTTACCCTAACCCATCTCACTCCTCATGCCTAAACCTAACCAATCCAACCAACAAAGGCAACAAGTACTAGCCAATCAGAGGCAGAATAGGGCCAATGCCTTCACCATCCTAGGAAAATGCTAATTTGCTTGCAAAACAGGTGGTGCTAGCCACACCCCCAGGAAGTGCACCAAGCTTTGAAGCCAATTTGACATAGTGGCCAAACAGTGGAATTGCAACTTTCAAACAAAAACAGATGAGAAAAGGGTATTTTACAATAACTATGAATGCACCACGCGTTTTACCAGTTTTAAGTAAACGCAACATTTATTCACGTCTGTGTTGTTCTTCCGACAACAGCAGTGAGCCAGTGACCAAGTGCTAGCTAGTTTGTGTCTTTTAGCTCATAGCTTTAGCGGCAGACTGTTGTACGTCCCGCTGTTGGAATCTTCTACAATACAGTCACACTTTTACACTGTTTAGCTGTCAGCATTTTAACTGTTTAACCGGGACAGTTTCATAGTGGTTGGTGTAAACCGGGACATTTTAGCATCCCGACAGGCTTTTGTCAGGACTCAGGACAAGCAACTCAAAATCGGGACTGTCCCGGTCAAACCGGGATGTCTGGTCACCCTGTTTTGCAAGAACATCGCAGGATTTTGCAGGTTTTGCGTAGTTACATTTAGTGTTGTGTGAAACCGCACAGTAAACTAAATCTCTCGTCCCGCACAATATACGCCACCTTGCTTGCTAGCTAGCTAGGTAACTTAGCTATGTTCCACGCACAAATGTAACATTAGCTTAACTGATGTGTTTTATCCAGCGACTGATCCTGTTCTTTTTAACAGACGGGAAGCGGAACTCAACGTTACATCCTGGTACTTAAAACATACACACACACACACACACACACACACACACACACACACACACACAGGCATCGTAGCTTCACTTACACAACTTTTTGGTGTTTGTCTTTCTAATTACGTACTTAAAATTGACAAACATATGTGTAATTCATGGCACAATTTAAACAGAATCAAAACATTATTTGTCTCTTCCTGTTCGCTACCGTACATATTTTTTTTCCAAAATAAGGTACCATAGCGGTCCACTTGAAGGGGGAGGGACTTTGCTTCTCTATTGAGGAGGAGAAAACGTCATTGAAATAGCTAAATTGCTAACTGTTAGCTAGCTAGCTCAGTTGCTAATGAGACAATAAGTTCAGAATTGTGTTGGTTTTGAATGTTATTTTATCTGGTTTTTCAAAATGTCCCTTTTCCATAATCGTGTAGTGTAATTCCTCAATTCTTATTTCACAATGCCACTTTTTCAGTCTTTGTCCGTCAATCAAGACCAATAGGGCAGACAATCACATAACTGTTTGTCTTAAAGGACAATTCCGGCGCAAAACGAACCTAGGGGTTATTAACTGATGTGTACCTACTCTGTTGCTCTCTGGGACATGTTTTCATGCTAATCGAATGAGTTTGGAGCTTTGACGAGGCTACAGATAGTTTATTAAAAAAGATAGATTATAAAGACAGTCGCGTTCATGTTTACTTGCGGTAGCCATCTTGGAAAACAGTCACGACTAGTCGAAAAACGAGCGCCATGTAAATTCCCATACTGTCTATGGAGATTCCACGTTGCACGGCGTTCGACTAGTCATGACTGCTTTCCAAGATGGCTCCCGCAAGTAAACATGAACGCAACTGTCTTTATAATCTATCTTTTTTAATAAACTATCTGTACACTTACAATGTTGTCAATGCTTCGGTTCACATTTAGGGACCCTAAATATGCTAACGTTAACGTGTGGTGATATTTCGAGCCTTTTTAGTGGTATTAAATAACGATTTGAGTGTCCCTATGCCCCATATAACTAGCATTGTAAGCTAACCAGCGGTCCGCGGTAGCCTCGTCAAAGCTCCAAACTCATTCGATTAGCATGAAAACATGTCCCAGAGAGCGACAGAGTAGGTACACATCAGTTAATAACCCCTAGGTTCGTTTTGCGCCGGAATTGTCCTTTAATTGACAAAGACTTCTGTAAATGATCAAATACAATAAAGCACCAGGAAAAAGGACATATTGAAATAAAAATTGATGGAATGGACATACAAATGACCTGCAATAACATTCCACTATAGTGAAGTTTTGAAAATGTATTTAATTATTTTCAAAATATGGTGGTTATATTATATTTTGTACGTATGTACAAAATAAGTGATTATTTATTTGTTGTTTGATCTACTTTTTTTTTTATCTTGGACACTTAACATCTCCATAAACTTTGTCTAGTGTTCACAAACAATACAAATAAGAAGCATTTTACAGCTTCAAAAAGTTTTTAAAAAATAAGATATGGCTGCACATCACTAGTCGTTAGAGAATACTTTTTTTTCTCTCCGAATAATAAGATGAAAATAAAAGACAATGCTGTAGTCTGATGTTTATGGTGCGGCCCTCCATGTGTGGACGATAAGATTGGGCCTTTAGATTCTGCTCATGCAGTACAATCGAGATAGAACGATAAACCAGGCTATGAATATTTAAAACTATAATTGAACCAAATACGCGTGTTTGAATTAGTGATTCAGAAGCCATAGGTTTGCAATCAATGGTGGCAGTCAGGGGACCTGCGTTTGTTTGAGGTGAAATAGCTAACTGTAATGCAGACATGATGAACAGCAGAGTGGCCTGGCAGAGAGATGGACAAAATTGACACGTTGAAGACGGAGTGATTAAGTTACCTGTTACAGAACAGCCCCTGGGCATATATCAATATGAATGTGGCAGGCTGAGAAGAAGAAAAAAATGAATAGCACGCAGCTGTACTTATCCAGCAAGAATACCGAGCCTATATGTAGAAACCAAAGGAGCATTTCATGGAGAAACCATTTTCTGTGTGTAATATCAGTAGATGCAAGGTTATATATTGAAAAACGGCCGGTGTAATTCACTCCCTGGGCCCTTGAGATGCTCAAGAGACCAATCTTCTCATATATTGAAATTGGATGTGTTTCAGCTGTTACCGTAGCTGAATCATTTTCTCGTCCCACTCTTTGAGCCTATTGTTTACAGATGCGCCTTTGCGTTGTGCCTGAACTCTTCCGTCTTATGGAGGCTGATGTTTGTGTGATGTGTTTGTTTCGAGCACGAGTGCCTTAACTTACAACAGGGCAACGGTGAAGAGAAATTGGAATACGTTAGCACAGCAGTTGGATATGAGATAGGTGGTAGAGTTGATGTTGAAACAGCAAGACAGTTCTGCTTGACGGAGAACGAACTTTGGCATATAAAACAGAATTTTTGCAAAGGTGACAACTTCAGGATAGAGATTGGACGGAAGGGCAGACAGGGCCTCCAAGTGAGGGCACCCGTGAGGACGACCCGAGGGCCCCTCTGTTGTGATGGGAATTGGCCCCGTGTGGGAAGGCACACTTCCGGAATGACCTTTTGCATCTATGCTAGGACAGCAGGTGGGCGGGTGGGGTGTTAAGGGGGGCCGGCAACACCCACCAATCAACTGTGAAAACCAAACTTTATCTTGACTCTGTGGGGAGGCTGCAAGATAGGGGACTGTAAGGCTTTTGAGGGGTAGAAACTATTCTTTGGGGCCGATTGCTGGCCTGAGGGCTGCGGGGCACGGTCGGTTAAAGGTAGGGGGCGTTACTGGCTGGGGGTCGGCTCTCAAATCTTTGCATTGAAATGCTGATGAAAGAGAAGACATTCAGCTGTAATTGCTCTTGTTGCTGCAGTTCTGGGTCGACACACCTCCGAGCTGAATACCAAGAAAACAAACCGTGAACAAACGCTGACGTGCCGCAGCTGCCAACTTTGCCTGCGCGCACGGCAAGGCAGGAGGATGCCGAGATTAACGCGCACAATCTACTATAATGTGTGACAATAAAAGTAAAACGAGGCTGTGCATATGACTTTCCAGTTTTTCTCCATCTGTTGCCAGTCGAGTTGATAAAACATAATCCACGGGTTTTCTCTGAATATGATATGAGAGCTTACAATTTGGAACGCATAATTTGGATCATTTAGGATTTGGATCAGGTTCACATTTGAAGAGGGTATTTGAACCAGAACCTTAAGAGACACTGCTGGGCACAGCTCGTGCCAAATAGGGCATTTATAAAAGGTTGGCACGGGCCCTACAGAGTGAAGGCTGGCAAAGGCATGATGCCCACATCATAGTGCCAACCAAGGGTTTTGTTTGGCATGTGTCTCCGTAGTATGGCTTGTCTCCTCCAGACAACTGGCCCAAACACAACTTAGCATTAGGTTACAGAGGCATTACAAACTGAAAGTGATTCATTAAAAAAAAAAAAAAGCTCTCTGCGTGAGATGAGAGGCGCAAGAATGAGAATCAATTAAAAACGTACGGAAAAGGTGCAAAATATAGTGGGATGTGTTCCACACGTGACGGTGTTGTAGCCCTCTTTTATCCCCGGCGGTCTGTTTGGATCGCATTTTAACGAGAAAAATCAACAAGGAATAATAGCTTTTATTATATGGACTTACCGAAAAATAAGTGACCTTAACATATTGTTTCTACACCTTTGTACTCACTAGGAAAATACACGTTATCTCCTCAATTATTAACGCAGACAGTGTCTTTACCGTGAACCTTCTCACTGGGAGATTTGGCTGAACGCCTCTCCAAGAGATTTTGATATCCCTCGTTTGATAGCAGCAGGCGCCACATACGCAATCCTCACTGAGGCTGTTACAATAAAAAAGGCCTCTAGGAACACAGTCAGGGACAACGGCAATGTTTAATTTCAGGCACCGAGGAGAGCCATTTCAGTCCTGCAAACTGTACAAATCAAGACAGTGGGGTAAAGAAGGGAAAAAAATATAACTAAGTAATTTATTCTGCCTCATTGTAACCTGCCAGAGAGGCTTTTTTTTAAAAAGAGAAAATAAAAAAGGAGGGAGGAGGTGCTGAAAACAATGCATTTTAAAAGAGGCTCTTCCCCCAGTGTGCCTTTATCTGTCAGTCAAACCCGGCAACGTAAACACATATTAGGGGGGAAGACAGAGGGGTTTCCATAGCCACAGTTTTAAATGGCACTGTCGTGCTTGCACACAGTAACCCCCCCCCCCTTCTTCTGCAACACTGTTTATTTGCTGTTGTGTTGTGCAGAAAGCGCTGATAGTGAGGCACTGGGAGGCTTTTTGGCTTGCGCTGGGTTCCACTGCAAGAGAAAGAGGAGAGAGACAAGAAGAGGTTCCCAGCAAACTGAGAGAGGGAAGAAAAAAGAAAGAAAAAAAAAACATACAAGGCCGGTTATGCAGAAACACAGATTTAATGTAAGGCTTGGCTCTCTGTTATAAGCGGCGGAGAGAGGAAAAAGCTGGTCTGGACTGGCAGGAAGAGGGAGACGGAGAGCACAGGAGGGAGGAAGCAAGAGTGTCATCACGCGAGGCCGCTTGACGCCTGTCAGCGTGCAGATGGAGCACTCAGAGGAGCTTTTGAAAGGGAACTCGGCGCAGTAGAAATCCCTGGCCCTGGGCCGACCGGACCCCCTCTCTCTGGGAGACACTTCTCAGGGAGAACGGTAGCCCTATTGAAGGGGAGAACGTTAGTCCTATTGAAGGGGAGAACGTTAGTCCTATTGAAGGGGAGAACGGTAGTCCTATTGAAGGGGAGAACGTTAGTCCTATTGAAGGGGAGAACGGTAGCCCTATTGAAGGGGAGAACGTTAGTCCTATTGAAGGGGAGAACGGTAGCCCTATTGAAGGGGAGAACGGTAGCCCTATTGAAGGGGAGAACGTTAGTCCTATTGAAGGGGAGAACGGTAGCCCTATTGAAGGGGAGAACGGTAGCCCTATTGAAGGGGAGAACGTTAGTCCTATTGAAGGGGAGAACGTTAGTCCTATTGAAGGGGAGAATGGTAGTCCTATTGAAGGGAGAACGGTAGCCCTATTGAAGGGGAGAACGGTAGCCCTATTGAAGGGGAGAACGTTAGTCCTATTGAAGGGGAGAACGTTAGTCCTATTGAAGGGGAGAACGGTAGCCCTATTGAAGCGGAGAACGGTAGTATTGAAGGGGAGAACGGTAGCCCTGTCACTACCCGATGTGAGTTGAGTGCTGATGTGAGTCAGATTTAAAGGTCCCATGGCATGAACATTTTTTGAAAAATTTGAAAAAATCATTTCAAAGACATTTTAGCTATCTAGGATTGATTGCTAACGTTAGCTCAAAACGCCATTCAAGTGACAGCCTTTGTTGTGTTTGATTGCTAACTTGTAGCTAGCAGTCATTTCAAAAAACGTATTAGCTATCTATGATTGTTTGATCGCTAACGTTAGCTCAAAACGCCATTAGCATCTAGTAGGCTACTCGATTGCTAACGTTAGCTCAAAACGCCGTTAGCATCTTGTAGGCTACCTGTCGCAAAGTGACGCATCGGCACTCGACTCACATTGGGTAGTGACCCCCCTATTGAAGGGGAGAACGGTAGCCCTATTGAAGGGGAGAACGGTAGCCCTATTGAAGGGGAGAACGGTAGCCCTATTGAAGGGGAGAACGACGGTAGCCCTATTGAAGGGGAGAACGGTAGCCCTATTGAAGGGGAGAATGACGGTAGCCCTATTGAAGGGGAGAACGACGGTAGCCCTATTGAAGGGGAGAACGACGGTAGCCCTATTGAAGGGGAGAACGGTAGCCCTATTGAAGGGGAGAACGGTAGCCCTATTGAAGGGGAGAACGGTAGCCCTATTGATGAGGAGAACGGTAGCCCTATTGATGAGGAGAACGGTAGCCCTATTGAAGGAACGGTAGCCCTATTGAAGGGGAGAACGGTAGCCCTATTGAAGGGGAGAACGGTAGCCCTATTGAAGGGGAGAACGGTAGCCCTATTGAAGGGGAGAATGGTAGCCCTATTGAAGGGGAGAACGGTAGCCCTATTGATGAGGAGAACGGTAGCCCTATTGAAGGAACGGTAGCCCTATTGAAGGGGAGAACGACGGTAGCCCTATTAAAGCAGCTCCTGCCCGCTCTTTGGATAAACAGTGCTACAATACACTGAATTTACAACAAGAGCCCTGGGGAAATCAGGTCTCTCTACAAGAAATTTGCAACCCCCAGGTCCATGAATTGTATGGTTCCATGCTCAATAACACATTTATTGTTAAATGATGTTCACTGGAATCACATGCATGTCCTTGTCTCGGCTATATAAATGTTGGGCTGGGATTTATTTATTTATTTTTTTCTCTTCCTTTTGGGTGAATTCATTACATCACGTGATATTTCATAAGCAGGTATTGATTGTAGCTGTGGGCCGACGGAAATTTAGCACAGAATCCGTGCAGAGGAATTGCATTACATCTTCATATCCACGGAAGAAAAAAAAAACAGCATTGAGGTTCATGTCATTTGTTCAAATATGTCCCTTCTGGTATATGCTCCGTTCAATGGGCCCGCCCCATGCAGCTGAGCTTCTCCCTCGGAGGTCTTTACCCAGGCGCCATACTGTACATAAAACACGTACGCAAGAAACACTGCTCATCAACACAACGTGTCATGTGGAAAAGGAGACATGATTCTTGCTGAGCCACATTAAAGCGCTCCCCCCCCCCCCGAAACCTCTGCTTCTGTTGGTTCTCTGCTGGAGACCAGGTAGGAACCCCTTTAAACCGTGGCTTCTCGCCCGCCGCTTAATCTTACCCACAATCACATTCAGTGACAGGCGCACAAAGCCGTCCGGCGAGCCCAACAAGACTCTGCTATTATGTAACCACTGACAGCTGGGCTTTCAAGGGATGGGTGAACCCCCCCATCCGTGTGGCAGCACTTTGTGTCAACCAGACGTGGCAGTCAAGAAAGGGCCTGGGTAGAGGAAAAAAGGGTATTATCAGGCCAGGCAGGGGCATACAATCCCAATAACATTGCATTTCAACCAATTGCAGCTCAATCTTCTGTCTTAAAACAAACACACACACAAAACGGGGCACATGTGCATAGGTTTGAAGTCTCCTCGCTCCGAAGGGGGCCATTTCTCCCCATGGTTTTTCTCAATGTGTCATTTCTTTGAAACGGTGGCACATGACACCGAACACAGAGGCACCCAAATGTTTGATTAAACTGCGCATCGCCTCCCTTTAGGCCGACACCTCCGACGGGTCTTTGATGCTCTGAACACACAGCGGAGCCAAAGGACCCAGAATAGCAGGGGGATAATCGACAGACGGCGTGTTGATTTTGCCACCCTTCCCAAATAATTCCCTGTTGTTCCAGAGAAGAATCGCTGTCCGTGGCGGCATTCCAGGGGCAGGCGGACCGGAGAGATTGTACGGGACGAGGGCCGCCGTCTAGATACGCTAGATCTAAACATGTCTGTGGTCACACAGACCTGGCCTTCAGCACGCTCGTCAGCCAAACTGGCTCTGGTTTTGTTATGTGCCTGCCTGAGCAGCTCGCTATGCATATAAACTTGTTTATGCCATGCAAAATTAATGACGGAACGGTTCTGTTTGTCCATAACATCCTTGATATGAAAGTAGACAGCTGCTGCAGCAGCATAATGGGAGCAAAACTAATAGAACTGAAGGGCAAAGTTGAATATTTAAACACACACATTACAGCGACACAGGTTAAGTGGAGTGAAGGCAAAGTAAAACAACAAAAACACTAAATTATAAAAAAAAATAAGTCACTTAAAAGAAATAAGAGTATTTTATCATTAGGAATAACTTCATATCATATTCCATGGACCATACCAGTGTTTTCTTCACAAGACAATTGAGTGCACCATAAATTTGGTCTTTTTACAAACGCTTGATATGAAAATATGAACAAAGCACACACATGAATTTAGAGAAATGTGTATTATGCAGGGTTCTTTATTAAGTAGATATCTGTTGTTAGAATTAATTCACTTCATCATATCTGTTAACAGCTCAACATCTTTTTTTTGGTAAACAAGCCTTGAAGTTTGGAAGGCTAGGAGGCTAACGCCACGCTAGCTGCTCCTCAACATTAACATAACAGCATGTCTGCCCTGGCGCAGAGACTCCAGAGGTGTGTGCAATGGTTCCTTCAAACCTGACTAACCTCCCCCATTGTATTTCTGTGGGACATTTTGTGGACTGCTAACTGACCTTCGGGCTATTCTCGACACAGAGATGTCCCAGTCAACCGACCACCAGTATAACCAGTTCTCTCTGTGTCGCTGGTGTGGCTGGGCTCTCACAGTTGAGCCACAGATTGTCAAGTCTAGATAGAGGTCACAGTACAAGCAAGCGTTCCCTGTGACACACAGGCACTTCCATTAGCACACAAAGGCCAAAAAACGGTCAAAAATGTATTGAAATATGAAAAGATTTTACTGTCACGATTTGGTATAACATGTTTTCAGGCAGTGTAAAACACCGTCATGTTTTTCCTCTTTTATTTCCCCACTTTTAAAATGTGTTTTTGCTTCAGATTAAAATCGAACTTCGGTCCGGGTTTTCCACGGAGCCGGAGCCTCAATTTACTGTGTGTGCTTTCAGCGCCGCAGCACTCACTGGCAACCTTAAGGATTCCTCCGCGGCTCACTTGTGTGTGTGCGTGTATGTGACTCTTGTTTTACAGCACAAAAACGACACGTAACGCAACACGTAACGTTCACGTCAAGGGAACTGTAATAGTTCATTTTGATCGTCTTTTCACGGGTTAGTCAATAAAATTGCGCCGCGACGTCCACGGGTCAGGTTTAGGGAACTTAGTGCACTATTTTGCCCCAGCTGTCCTGTCTTTCTAACGCATACAATACATTCCTGTGTTGTTCCGCGGTGTGACAAGGCCCTGCCTGCCTGCTGTTCCTGTAAACTCCCGCCCTGACTCAATGAGCGAGAGAGGCAGAGAGACAGACACGAACTGAGGGAGAGAGGGAGAGAGAGAGAGAGAGAGAGAGAGAGAGAGAGAGAGAGTGGAAAAGCCCTATAAAACAAGCAGCAGGCCCACAGTACCCACACTGGAGTTCATATTCCATTTTAGAGCGTGCATCAAGTTTGCTGGGCATAATGAACACAGTAATCCCATAATAAAATAATGACTCACACATATCAGAGTGGAGAAATATCAATTTACTCCACAAAACTGCTTACATAACAAAGTATTCAGTACTCATTGTCCACTACATGAAGTGTAGGCTACAAAATGAGTGCTGCATATAAACAAAAGGCCCCCTTTATTAACAGGGATATGTGACTTTTAAGGATAATACATAATGTAATATAGTGGAAATCGAATAGAACATTATTTTAATTCCAGTTTTTACACAGTCAACATGTCCTTCAAGTGATATTTAAACATACACTGTAGCTAGTTGGTCATTTCTGGTTCAATTTTGGAAACTAAACCCTGAACATAGCAGGTAGGCTATGTAAAATAAGGCTCTATATTAAAGAGACACTCCATTATATTCCTGTAGGGCCTTTATAGTTCATCTGAGCCAATCAAACATGATCTGTAGTGCCTTTGTCTTATATTATATCACCTTTGTTACTAAAATATTCCCATAGATAGTTCTGCTGCTCTGAATCTGTTATAGCCGTACAATTTTTCTTTTTTCTTTCTTTTCTTTTTTGGGAGCCACCCAAAAGAAGCAGCTCCTTATCGGCTTTGCATCTTAACCATCAATTCATTTCTGACCAGGTTGTGAGCAGCGTGATGTGGTCGTATGATGACTGATGCCTTCGCAGTCAGACTGCGTGCAAAACCAGATTCCACTGCCCCCTAAGTGACACTTTATGGTCTTTGATTTGGTTTGGCTGGAGATTGCCAGGCAACATAACTACCCCGAGTCCTGAATGAAACAGCCATCTGTTCCATAGCGCGGTAAAACTGAATTCATTTGACACAGGGGCTAATCCTAAAATTCAGCTGTAGATAGATTTTGTTTTTTGGACCAGAAGAACCAAAAAAAAAATAAAAAAATGGTAAGGGCTAAGTAAGCAGTTAGGTAAGTAGGTCGCATCAAAGAGCACAGTGGCCATGGTCATACGTTGCCGACAAACACACAAAGGTGGGATGCACGAAAACTTTGACATGTGAAAAACAAATGAAAAACAAAGGGGAAGCTATTGTTTGTGCTGTAAAGCAGGTCATAGATACTAATCCCCTTGTCTGGGCTGTTAACTCCTTGAATGCCGGCCATATTCATACATAGACAAGACAGAGCCAAGGCTAAAAGCTGCACTAATGTGATCACCGCTCCGAGTTGATTCAAGGTGAGCGGTAGTCTGGATTTACGGAAGTACATTTCAAGGATAAAGCCTGACGTCCGCTCTCGACAGCCTCCGAGCTAGCGTGCTACACGCTGAAAATGGGAAAGTTTTTGAAGAAAATTGGGATCGTGCAACGAGGCAGGCCTGCTTGGTTCTTTCGTGGGAACGATTGTAAAGATTTACAAAGAATATGTTTACGGCATTTCCTCTCTAACTGGGACGTTTTGGGACCGACTGGTGGGGATTGCTGTGGATGAAGTACACATGGAGGTACACTGAGCAAACTGCGTTTAGCCATGTATCCAGCTAATTTAAATAGCTCACGTTACTGCATTGTGTGAACAGTTAACTTCATTTAATATTGTATGTTGTGCTTTCTTTTATCGGGGGGGATTCATAAGTTTTGAAAAAACCTGGAAAAGTTATGGAATTTGAAAAATGCAAATTCCAGGCATGGAAAGGTTTTGGAAACATAAAAAGACCCAGAAAGTTTTGGAAAAGTCATGGAATTCTTTTTAACACAGCATAATAATATGTCATTAATAAATGTGTTTTCACGTCGTCTTAACCTCAACGTTCTATTCGGGGAGCGATATTATGAATCCCATTATGAACCACATAAATTGGCATTCATTTTATAGTTAAACCTCTGAGGGTAAACTTTAACACAGATTTTTATTCTTATTGTATAATGTCGACTGACATTTTCAGGAACACATAGTCATGGAAATTTGCCAAAAAATTAAAAAGAAATAGTTTTTTTACTTTACTCCACGGTGCTGTGTAGATAGGTCTGGCAACGCCAGACTATAGGTGAGTTGAGCTTCAGCCTTCTTCTGTCATGTCACTGACCTTTTTCCCCTCCTGCAGATTACCCAACTGCCCCTGATCCGCTGCGCCACACTGAGGGAAAGGCCCTTTGGCTCGGGCGACAACTTCTCCTTCCAGTGTCCCCCAGCTTTATCCGTCCCGCTTCATGCCTGTTAAACCTATACGGATTGTTTTACCCTCCGATCCACGAGGCCACACAATGCCCATTGAGAGGGAGAGGTCAGAGGCTCGCCGCTGCGACCCGAGCGCCGGGGCTTTTGTATGGAAGCCTTGCTTGTATCCCATTCTCCCCACCTCCAGATCTATGCAACAGAGCACAAGACACACTTCTGAGCTCACACTAAATCAGCTCCATAAAGGCTGCGGCGACAATGGAAACAGAGCTGATCATCTGGCTGCTGTTGTTTGCCCCCCCCCCCCCACTTCCCCGCACAAGTTAGTAGGGTTAACTTTAGTCTCGCATTGCCAGGCCTTCCTCCACGGCGCTGCAGAGGAAGGCCTGGCCCTTCCACCCAGCAGAAAAAAAACGTGCTCTGGTTTATTGGCACTGCTTTAAACCAATCGCAATCTCCGGACGGAGCAACGGTGCCGCTGCAAAATCGCCTCGGGAAGGAACTCGTTTTGGCGCAACGTGTGTGCGTTCAAAAGGTTGTTTTAGTCGCGCGAGAGAAAACTCAACGTGTAGCGTGTCAATTAGTACGCTTTTGAGGTTTTGCTAGGCAGAACTTGTAACCTTCGGGGCCGGTCTCACATTGCCAGACCTTCCTCCACAGCACCGCAAAGGAAGGTCTGGCTAGTCCACACGGTATTCCGGGATGGGAGAGAAACGTGCTCTGGTTTACTGGCATTTCTTAAAACCAATCACAATCGTCTTGGGCGGCAATAAGCGCCGGACGGAGCAACGGTGCCTCTGCAAAATAGCCTCTGGAAGGAACTTGTTTTGGTGGAACACGTGTACGTTTATAGGTTGTTTTAGTCGTGCAACAGAAAACTCAGATTGGACAGATAGTCTAGCTAGCTGTCTGGATTTACCCTGCAGAGATCTGAGGAGACAGTTATAGTCCATAGCCATAGTCCTCTGAAATCCACCGGAGGTTAGAACGCCAACACACAAGTAAGCGGAAGGTGACGGACATCCGGCCGAAAACGAGGGACGTCCGGCGGAACTTCCGGCTGCACCGGAACTATCCCGTAAATTAAAGGTTGTCGATATACACTAAAGGTTAACAGATCTGACTTTTTCCCTCCTTTTTCTCAGCATGATATTGAACTGGTGCTGAGGGAGCAGGGGCTGACACTGACAAATCTACTAATACTGCCACGGTGTCAGACACACTTCCAGGCTATCTCTCAGTCACAGCTGGTGAAAGTGTCTGATAACCTACATGCTCCCTTTCGTCTCGGATGTTGTCTACGGTGCTCGTGCGGGTCAAAAGGTGTAACGGCGGCGGCCCGGTGATTGGGACACCTTTGGTTTACCTGCAAAAGGAATAACAAGGACTTAACGGGCGCTGCACGTCTTTCTCCTGGAGTGGAAACTGTGAGCTAACTCGAGAGCTGTTTGTATTCAAATGAGATAAGCCCGCAGAGGTGTTGTTTGATTTTCTTTCATTCTTCACAATAAGATCACTTTTGACGGGAAAAGATAATTAGCAAAGAAGGTCAGGAGAGAAAAGGGGCAGCTGCTATTTTCAGTGTTTTATTTTTTTTTTTTACTTTGCAATAAGCTCCATTTTTGAAACTGTTTACCCGGGGCTATTCTTGATTTTGGAAATGGCTTTGACAGCAAAACAACAGTGTCTATCTCAATCAGAGGAACGATGATGGCCCACGAGGAGCGGAGAGAACAAACAGCTCCCTCTTTCATGCCAGTAATGACACCAGCAGTGGGTGGAAGAGTGTGGGAAAGAGGCAGAGAGAGTGGAAGAGGGCTGGCTCGGGATTGCCACCTAGTGGTGTGACAGGCGTAATGCAGGGTAAAAAAAAACCCTGCAAAGTGCTTTGTTTTATTGCTTTTCTGTGGAGTATGCCCCTGATCACTGGTGGAAGAAGTATTCAGATCCTTTACTTAAGTAAAGGTGCTAATACCACACTGTAAAAAATACTCTGTTACAAGTAAATGTCTTGCATTGAAATGTTAAAGTGCTCGTATTATGCTCATCTTCAGGTTCATAATTGTATTTAGAGGCTGTACCAGAATAGGTTTACATGGTTTAATTTTCAAAAAACACCATATTGTTGTTGTACTGCACATTGCTGCAGCTCCTCTTTTCACCCTGTGTGTTGAGCTCTCTGTTTTAGCTACAGAGTGAGGCATCACACTTCTGTCCCATCTTTGTTGGGAGTCGCACATGCGCAGTAGCTAGGTAAAGACTACTAGCCAGTCAGAAGCAGAGTATGAGGGCGTGCCCTGACAGTACCTAGGTAAGGACTACTAGCCAGTCAGAAGCAGAGTATGAGGGCGTGCCCTGACAGTACCTAGGTAAGGACTACTAGCCAGTCAGAAGCAGAGTATGAGGGCGTGCCACGCTAGCAGCTAGGCGAGCATTATAACGTGTTACAAAGTGACCACGTTTGTCTCTGAAGTAAAGGCTGGACTACAATAGAGCTGTTTGGAGCAGTTGGTGAACAGTGTTTTCTGTTGGAGATGGTAAGTCGCTTTGGGGGGGACTTTGGGCTTTTTCACTTTATAAACCAACAATGTGTCGTGCACAAAAAAGATATATAACACAATAAAGGAAAGGGGAAAAAGCCAAAAAGCATAATATGAGCACTTTAAGTAAAAGTACTTAAGTATGTTCTCCCATTTTAGAAACTGGAAACGATCCAAACTGTTGTGTGTTTAATAGTCTAATCATGTCAGCTGAACTTGTAGGCCGTTACATTGTTGGGTAGTTTAATTTATAATAAAACACCATATTGTTTACATGTGTTTTGTGTGCATAAAATCTTAAAGTAACTAAAGCTGTCAGTCAGATGAATGTAGTGGAGTAAAAAGGACAATATTTCTCTCTGAAAGGTAGTGGAGCAGAAGTAGAAAGTGGCATGAAAAGAAAAGACTCAAGTAAAGTACAAGTAGCTCAACATTTGTACTTGAGTACTGTACTTGAGTAAATGTACTTAGTTACATACCATCACTGGCCCTGAGTTAGGGCTGCACAATATATTGTTTTTTTTAATCGCCATCGCAATATCAACAGGCTAAATAAAGACATTGCGAAAAAGATTTTTTGTGATTGCTGAAAGAAAATATCAGTAGAAAACTGAACTTCATAATGTAACTGCTTTTAGTGGTGCCTTTTATATCAAGCTCAACGTTTAATTTTTTCAGTTAAAGAATGTTGGTAATGATTTCCTCGCATTTGTTTTAAATCCGACGCGCAATTTGTCGCATTTCAGCAGAATGCTGACAGCAGCAGAAATGCAGAACTGAGTGCACTTTAATATCTGGTTATTTAACACGAGTAATATCGTTATCGCGATAGTCAATCACATATTGCTGATTTTCCTCATATCGTGCAGCAGCCCCTACCCTGAGTATTGTGCAATGATACTGCGCACGGTTCAGACAGAACCCCTAGGGTCCCCCCTGTTCCTGATCCCGGCGCTCGCTCTTCACCAGCGTGTGTGCAAGCAGCGACTGGCAGGATCTCTCCACGGATCTATCGTCTCCTTACACTATGAACGGCAAAAATAATTGAATAGGGTGACCCGTACTTGGCAGATGAAGTGGAGGATGGATTCTGAGCCCTGTAATAAGTAGGGCTCAATAAGGCGCTGCAGGAAGCTCCCAGCTCGGCTCCGGCAGGAGAACGACTGGGTCAGATTAAGGTTGAGGACTTTAATTATGAACAAGGAAATGAAGTTCTCCAAATCTCTGGCTCATGGGATAATTTCAGCCGAGAGAGACGGCAGCGGGGCGTCTCGGGTTCTGTCTCCTCTCTGGGCTTCGCGCTAATAGCTGAAGCATCTTCTGCCACTTCAGAATCAGAGGCCTCCTGAGGGATGAGGAAGAGAGGGAGGAAGGGAGGGTGGAGAAGAAGGAGACAGGGATGAAGTGCCACTTAGGATATTGCTTCAAGGACTGCTCTCCTTGTTAAACTCATTGCTGTGGGCATAAATATAGCCAGGCGTCAGATGATTTATTGACACGCGCTCCCCTCACCTCCTTCTTCCTGCCTAACAAGCCCGTGGACAAATGAATTGTCGAACTGGAGGAATTTTGCCTTGATTTACACTCTGTTCCCAGAGCCTGTGGGAAATTGTAAGGGAAGGGGCTGAGTGTGTAAGTGTGTGTGCGCGCGTGTGTGTGTGTGTGTGAGAGAAAGACAGAAGCAGAGTGATGGAAGATAGAGTGTATAGATATTTTGTTCACCAGAAGCCAAAAAAAAAAAAAGACAAGTCTTAAGGAGAACGGCACCAACTTTACACTGAAAGCTCAGTTCTACTTGTCATGATAGTCGTATAATGTCTCCTGTGGCTCTGGAGGATCTTTCGGAGAAAATAACCCCTGATGATGTCATTAGGGTTATCCAGTGGTGGAAGAAGTATTCAGATCCTTTGCTAAAGCGAAAGTACTAACGCCACACTGTAAAAAAGAATACTCTGTTACAAGTAAAAGTCCTGCATTGAAAATGTAACTTCAGTAAAAGTATGCAAGTATCATCAGGATAATGTACTTAAAGTATTAAAAGTAAAAGTACTCGATGCAGAAACATCCTCCCATTTTAGAAACTGGAAACGATCCAACCAGTTGTGTGTTTAATGGTCTGATCATGTCAGCCGGACGTGTAGGCTGTTGTATTGTTGGCTAGTTTACTTTAGAATCAAACATCAGATTTTATAAACTACATGTGTTTTGTGTGCAAGAATCCTAATGTGTAAAGTAACTAGTAACTAAAGCAGTCAGATGAATGTAGTGGAGTAAAAAGGACAATATCTCTGAAATGTAGCGGAGCAGAAGTAGAAAGTGGCATGAAAAGAAAAGATCCAAGTGATCCAAGTTTTTACATCAGAAATACGGGACGTCGAAATAAGCGCCTAAAACTTTGGGAAAAGCGTCAAAAATGCCGGAAAAAGCGACAAAATGTCAAAAAATAAATAAAAATAAATAAAAATAAAAAAAAGTATACAAACATCAGAAAAAGCTATAAAAATGTGGGAAAAAAGTGACAAAAAAAAATAAAATAAAAAAACCTTCAAAAGCGACAAAAATGTTGAGATAGGGACAACAAAAAGTGTTTTTTTTTCATGTTTGACAGGAAGACATCACAAGGGTTAAAGGAGAATTCCGGCAAATTTTTGCGTTAATCTTGATCGCTATAAATATATTACAGTGGATAGAAGAAAAAAACAAAAAACGAGCCGAATCGGTGCGGTCAACATGGAGTAGCTGCAGCTACGTCTACGAGCTTCCACTCAGCCAAAACGGCAGTTGTCGGGGCGAGTTTTAGAGTGCCTTTGTGCCTCTTAACACAAAATGCAATTAAAATGTCTGTGCAACAGCAGATCGCTCTGAGAAGCAAGGATGCCGGTCGGGCCTGCTAGCCCGGCTAAGGGAACTACCACACAGACCGCCACTGCCGTTTAGGACTTGTTTATAATGTTTATGACACATTCATGACAGTGTCATATCACTCTTATGTAGATACCTTCAAGTAAAGTGTAACCAAATATTGACTATTGGGCTTACATTTGTGAGGTGGTTAAAAAAACATGATTCCAGATGAATCATTTTGCACCATATGTGTCTGCTGGATGTGTAGATACGCATTTAACATGTTTGCCATAACAACTTTATGTGTCTGCGTTCACACGCTTTCGGCAAAATGAGGAGCGCAGAAAAAACCTGCTGCTGTTCAGCCTGTGTTTCTCACGGGAAACACTTTCGCCTGTGTGGTCCCTCTCAGCTGATTACATGAGGATGACGTCACAAACACTGAATAGAGCCTAGAAAATCTCTTTTCCAGGCTCCTTAAAGCTGCACTAGTCAACATTTTTATATTCGCAGTAGGATCAAATCACTGTGTGTAACGTGAGAGGTGTCGTGAAAGTTAAACAAATATAAAACCTTAGTGGTTTCAAATTTCATGAAAGAAAGAGTAATACCTTGTTTGCAGTATAAGTTGTCCCGCCAAACATTTTTATAGACATTTCCTTTATAATGGTGGTCTATGGGGGAAATGCTTTTCATTGCAGTACCATGAATATGACAAATTAGCCTGAGTGGCGGCGTCATATCCAGCTCTCATAGCACATAAATGGGTCAGACCAGATAAATAGCATAGGTTATTTACCTGGTCTTAGAGCTTTTATTTTATTACGTATAGGATTGGGTACCGAAACCCAGTGCTAATACGGCACCGGTGCCTAAACGACCGGTATCTACCGGACCGAATAGCAACGTGGATTTCAGTGCCATTTCAATGCCTTCTGCGCTGCTCTCTGATTCTCCGAAACAGACGTTAGAGGCAACAGGAGCATCGCTGCATGTCACGCTACACTTGACAGCAGGTAACGTTAGCCTACCGTTAGCTAGCAGCTGGATTAAACACAGTTAAAATGCTGACAGCTAATCAGTGTAAAGTGTGACTGCATTTCACTGTAGATGATTCCAACAGCGGGACGTTGAGCAGTGTGCAGCTGCCATTGTGGGAAAAACAACACAGACGTGGTGCGTTCACTTGAAACTAGTAAGCCTTGTGGTGCATTTAAAGTTATTGTAAAATACCCTATTACCCTATTTTTTAAAGTATCGGTTCAGGCACCGTTTAGGCACCGTTTTAAAAGTATCGTTTTAGCACCGTTATCGGAAAAAACCCAAACGATACCCAACCCTAATTACGTATTTGCAAAGGTTTGTTAACAGTTGTGCACACACACACCATTTCAGGTTGTATAAGGAAGACTAACCCAACTTTCTCATACGGGGGGAACACTGGTACATTTCTCTTCATCAAGCCACATTACACACACTTGCCTCCTTATTTACTGTATATTCTCTACGGACACCCAAAACTTAAGTACAAATAGTTTCAACCTTCAGTCACACGGACTAAATATGTACGGCATTCCTCAAACTCGCACCGTGTTTGGCGAGTAGTACTTTTAAAGTGTTTGCACTCTCATCTCTGTGTGAGCTACAGCGTCACCTTAAAGGTACAATATGTAATATTTGTACTGTAATAAATCCAAAAATGACACCAATGCCTCATCAGATATTAAGGAAACATGTTAAACTGAAATACTATCTTTTCTGACAACAACGCTATTGTCAGTATTTTTTCTTTTTGAAATTTACATTCCGTGACGGAATTTCTGTTTATGTCTTGATCTGTGTGTTGTTATCAACAGCCCAGTTTGACAGGCAGGCCGGGTTGCCAGATATACCTGTAAAAACGTAAACCCAGCGTGCTACAGCTATAACGGTAGTACAGCCATGAAAGCAGCAAACAAACGAACAGGATAAATGGAGATAGATTCTACCCGACCTAAAAAAACAGTTGCGTGACCAGAGACGTAACAACCCCCTGGTAAATATTGGAGATGTATTTGAAAGATGGAGACAGCTTAGATCCCAAAAGGACGCATGGTGGCTTATTTCCTCCTGAACAGGTAGTGCATTAGCGTCAGGCTAATTTATCACAGCCACTAGGGACGGGCATTTTAGGTAATTTCAACATTTGTGTACTCACATTGAATTATATAGCTAGAGTACCCGAGTTGGTTACTCGCAAAAACAATTGAGACACAGCCAGTAAAGTGATCCCGACTGGTCCGGCTACCGCCACGCCATGCTAACCCTGCTAACGTTACGGGAGGACCAGGCAAGCGGGCCATGGCTGTTTACAACGTGTAGTTCCAACCCGGTCTCACGGCAGTTCGTGTAAATATCAACGTTATTCGTAATCTATTGATACGTGTTCACGGAGACATTTTTCTCGTTTTTTATGTGTAAATGTCACGTTATTTTCTCGGGGAAAGGACGCCGAATGTCACGTTATTTTCTCGGTGAAAGGATGCCGGGAGGCGGCCGAAAAGGAAGCTCCATAAGCCGGAGACGCCCGCGGGGAGCGGGCCCGCTGGGGACGCGGCGGGATGAGGCGGCCGATTCGGTGTTGTCCGCCACGTAAAACCGACAAAAAACGTCTCCGTGAACACGTATCAATAGATTAAAATAACGTCACATTCACGAACTGCGCATCGTACAGGCTGTTCAGTCGACATGGTGGTGGTATTTTTAGCGGTTCCTATTGTAATTCTAAGCCGAGGAAGTGTGCCTGAATGGCGTGTGGAGAGGACGGTGAGGCTGTTGTGTTTTTAGCGGTTCATACTGTAATTTTAAGCCGAAAAAGTGTGTCTGTCAGTTGCTTACAGAGCTCCGCGTAAGCACAGGCTTTTATGACTGTCAATATAGCCAGCATCTAATGTTAGCTACTCCGCTGTGCTGTGGAGTAATGTCTGGCTATGTGAGACTAGCATCTAACGTTAGCTACTCTGCTGTGAAGTAATGTCTGGCTATGTGAGACTAGCATCTAACGTTAGCTACTCTGCTGTGCTGTGGAGTAATGTCTGGCTATGTGAGAAAAGCGTCTAGCAACATTGTTGTGAATGCTGCGGCCTCAGCCTGGCAACTCCCGTGAACTTCGAGTCTGGGCAGGAGGGGGCGGGGGAAACGACTTGTATACAGTATGTCATATTACTGTCATGTTACATGCTTTATCATTGTTGGATTAATTTGCCGTTTTGTTTTAAAGGGGCGCTATGCAGTTTTGGCAATTTCTTCACCGTTTTCTCACATTTTGCTCACAGGTTTCTCTATAGAGCTCCCCCTACAGCTTCGGAATAGATATTTGGCAACACCGTTGTAAAAACTCGTTGGTGACTCTCCCCACTCCCATCTTCTCATGTGCATTTGTTTTCAAAGAAGCCGGCGAACTCGCGGAGCCATGTCCACTGAGGTTTTTCTCGAAATATTACCTCTCTCTCCCGGGTCCGTAACATCATTCTTTTTTCCTACAATTACCTTAGAACGCTGTCGGAGCAGAAGCAACATGCGTTTGCCAACATCAAGCGCACAAGAAACTCTGTGGCAGATAAAGTTTCTGATCATATTGTTTCTGATGTTATTTCCCATTTTTTGGGATCAATAAAAATCTATCAAAGATACTTACAAGTGCAACAGCAAGAACGCCAGGTCAGCATTGCATTTGCAGGCTTCGGTTTGTCTCAGTTCTCGCCATTCTGAAAACCAGAGGTGTCAAAAGTATTCCCATTCATTACTCAAGTAGAAGTACAGATACTAGGGTTTGAAAAGACTTCTGTAGAAGTTGAAGTATCAACTCAAGCTTTTTACTCAAGTAAAAGTGTAAAAGTACTGGTTTCAAAACTACTTAAAGTATAAAAGTAAAAGTAATGTGAGGGGGAAAAAATGCCATTAAGGACAAAAGCTTAGCCCGCCCCACAGGGGCCTATAGTGCACTACCCCACCTCCACAACATTTTTTTTTCTAAAGGCCATAATGACTATAATAATGTTATATTAAAATCATACGAACTCAGAAGGCCTGAAAAAGGTGACACATCTGTGTTTTTCGGACAATGGCAGCTACAGTCTGGTGTTACAATCCTCTCCAGTGAAATACAGACACACTTTTACACCGTTTAGCGGTCAGCATTTTAACCGTGTTTACTCCTGCTGTCGAGTGTAGCGTTAACTAGCGTCCCGTATGGCGATGTTTCAGTTCCCTCTAACGTCCATTTTCGGAGCATCAGAGAGAAGCGCAGGCATTTAAGTGGCACCTAGTAAGGCACCAAAATCTGCGGCGCTATTCGGTCCGGTAGATAATTGTCATTAAAGCACCGGTGGCGTATTAGCTCCGTGCGATGGATTGTGTACAAACCAATAGGGTGTCGGAATGGTATAGGTTTATACTTCTCATCCAACCACAATCAAATTCACTCTATCCGGATGGAGCGATTTATCTGGATAGAGTTTTTGTGTGTGCGTTTTTGAAAGATGACGAGCCGGAATGAAAACTAGCCGAACTGAAATAGCAGTAACAAGGCCATTTTTCAAAAGTAAGGAGTAGAAAGTACAGATAATTGCGTGAAAAATGTAAGAAGTAAAAAGTCTGCTGTGAAATAATTACTCCAGTAAAGTATTGATACCCAAAATTTCTACTTAAGTAAGGTAACGAAGTATTTGTACTTAGTTACTTGACACCACTGCTGAAAACACAGCACCGAGGTTTACTGGGGTCTGACTCCTCGCTCGGTCAGTCTGCCGTTTCCTCTTTCTCTGTTCTTCCTGAGACAATGTGTTCCTAGCTTTCGGCTTCTTTTTTGCCGGCTCAGTGTAGGTGTGCAGCGCCGTAAAGCAATTTGTTACATTGCGAGGCCCGATATCTCGCCGGTCCAAAGTTGCAAGGGTGGTTTTTCCGATCACATGCACCAGGGGGAAGTGAGACGACCACCATTCAACCCGAAAAAAAGAGTCATACAACCATTCCAATGACTCCAAAGCTGTTCAGTTAAAAAGGTAAAATTAAGCAAAAAAAAAAAAAAAAAAAGTAGAATATCCCTTTAAGTCTTCTGTTTTTTCTTCAACGTCAAACACTTTATGCTGCGATTTTAGCGGGGTGGCCGACCTCACAGTTGTCACAAATGCTTGTTACGTTTGAAACACGAGCAGAACCCAAATGCAGACAAAAAAAAATTAAATAAATATAAAATAAAAAAATATAGAAAACACAGAGCCAGAGTGAAAGTTAAAAACAGGTTTTATTCAAAAATACTTAAGTTCAGTCCAGGTTCCCACAAAGGAGGAACAGCAAGTCCAGGTTTTCCAGCAGGAGCGATTCCATCAAAGAGTATCCAGTATACGGTTTGTGGTGAAGTCCAGTGGTAGTGGTCTGGTCCAGTGTGTGTTCCAGGAGTGAAGCGGCAGCAGGAGGCAGGTTCCAAAAAATACTGAAGCACAAGAAAACACAGATCAGAACAAGGCAAAAAGCACAACTGGCAAACAGGTAGCATGTGTGGTCATACGTGAGCCTGACTGTGGCCATCTTGACTATGATCTGACGCAGAGTGGAAGGGTGACCGGGTGTATGAAGCAGAGGTTGATTGCGGTAGATGAGCAGCAGCTGGAACCCTGACTCCCGCACACCAGACTCCACTCCTGCAATTAGAGACGGGCAGAGGGGGGAGGGAGAGGAGAGACAGAGAAGCTACCTATAGGAACAGCAGGCCTAACACTGATCTGGAAGTCATAGCCTGGAAGCTTCATTTTTTTTTTCTCCTCCACAAGGTGGTTCATAGTTACAGTCTGCACGATATGACATGAATGCAACATAGGGTTGTATAATGTGCCATATGTTATACTGTAATTGTTACGTAGCCCCAAGAGGCCAAACAAATTTATAAATGCAGCTGTGAAGCAAACATTTCAGACAATGCATGCGCGCAGATAACGTTCTTGTCAAATGTTTCTTACTTCTGTTTTTGTGACCTTTTCTCAAAAACAGAAGTGTGCAAAAATAGACTGTGCTATTAACACGCATAAATCAATATTTGAGACTTGACTAAGTCATGAGGAAAGTCCCTATTTTATTTATGTTTGCATTGCACCAGTGTTTGTAAGGTAAGGTCGTGTTTGAGAAATTCCTCTGCGAGAAACAAAGAGAGGCCTGTGAGAGAAGAGACTAATCTTAAGCAAATATTGGAGAACTGCACTGTAAAGCCTTCTTCAGAACTTCCTCAAAAGTCTTCCTCTCTGCTGTTGTGAAACTGAGCGCTGCAGGACTGAACACAGGGGCGGGGCTAGAAGGGGGGCACATGATTGCCCTCCCCCCCCCACCCCTTGACAATGGTGATTTCCATTGGATCAGAGTACCTACTGTCACTTGGCTGCCTGTTCTGCCAATCTTCCCAGCCCTTGTCACATGACCAATTAATGTTTCCATGATGACCATGCACAATTCAAATACCATGGAACCAGCACTGGAATTATTATTATTTTTTTTAAAGTGACAGGTTGAGTTGATAGAAAATGTGTATTTTATTCGGATATGCAATTTATTTAGAATGAAAACAAGTTAAAACTAATAATGAATGTGATGTTTAATTTAGCAGAATTACATTATGATTTTCGATCCTATGTAAGACTTCCTATATTTCTAAGCAGATTTTCTATGCTGTATCACCCCCCACCCCACCCCCACCCCCCCTGTCCTATTATTGCCCCCCCCCCCTTATAAAATCCTGGAATCGCCCCTGACTAAACGAACACACGAGCACATTGAGACATCTCATAAGCTGTCAGCGCCATGTGCTCGCACGTCATTTCTTTGTCTCTCACTCCATCCTGGACTGTATATATACAGTAGGATGTGGAATGGGCAGATGTGTATAAATATATATGCAAATAAATACACACATATATATATATATATATATATATATATATATATATATATATATATATATATATTATTTACATTCTGCACTCAACCCATTCAGCCTCCTTTCTCTTATGCAAAACAGCTATATTGTAAACATATTTCTTATTATTGTTTAACAATTATTGTTTGTTTATGTATTGATGTATGTATGCACCTTCCAAATTCCACTTATAGGGTAACTACTGTGGCAATACACTCCTTTCTGATTCTGATTCCGTTTTCTTCTTCTTCATCCACCCGTCCTCACAGTGTCAGTCAGGCACCGCGGGTTGGAGGGTGACACGTTACGACTGATTCGCTCTGACAATGAGCCACTCGCACTAATTTACTCATTTATGCTAATATGATTGACATTTCATTCCAGCGCCTTCCCCTCCCCTGCCACTGATAGGGTTGGACCAGGCAGCCAGTAATCACTGACAGGTCCATTAAAGGGAGATTGCATGCAATTATCTCGCTAATTCAGGGGGTTCTTTTAATTTGGCAGCATAAAATTGTCAATCTAGGAAGTGTAATCGGCCTCATTCCCATTCGAGGCCAGGACTAAAAAAAATAATTAAGAGTGGGGTATGTTTCTCTTTTCTGCGGTCTAAAGCCAAAAGAGATGCACATGCAGTGAATGGGAAGCAGAGAGACCCTCATCTGTTGTCCATCCACGCTGACGGGCAGCACGAGTGCAGGAAATAAATAATGGCTCTACTGCCTTTCATTGCTGTGAAGCCATCTAGATAAAAGCCTTCATTTATCTCATGTTGCATTGTGCATTCATAGACACATCCATACGCAGTAAATGAGCCCCGTGTAACATAAGATCAAATGAAACCTAATGATCACTATGGGAAACTGGGAGGATACTGCAAAGAAAAGTAAAGTATCAACAAGATCCCAGCTAATGAGGGTTAAAGTATATCCCCAAAACGTATGTGGACACCTGAAAACACAAAACCACAGGATGAATCTGCTGCTATTCACCTAACTGTCCGTCGGACAGTCTGGCGAGGTCGGTGACTCGAGTCTGTTGGGTGTGTTCCGTGCCGTCGTCAGTTGGAGGAGCCGTCGGCTTTAATTTGGGCCGATTTGACTTGTTGAATCGGCCGGTGGGCAGTCAGAATCAATGACCAATCTGATTGGTGGAGTGCTAGCCCTTGACTAGCGAATCAGTGCACTTATGTTAAAAACACTTACCGGAAATGACGAGCGGGATGAGCGTGACGAACGCCTCTCAAAATCTGACGAAAACCTTTCACACTGACCTTTGTCGATCAAAAAAACAGACCGATTCAGGAACTGCGTGGCCTATTTCTCGCTTCAAATGTTTTCAGAAACACGTCTCGGTGAACTATTTTCGTAAAATACGAGCTTGTATTCTGAACGAGCCGCCATGATGGTCTGGCTTTGAAATTCGGGAGAAGCCAGACCCACGTGATGCGTTTGTCATTTACGGTTTTCATTTTTTGGGGCGACAATACAGATTAGCGCTGCCTGCTGTTATGGAGACGTATTACGTATTACTCGTGATCACAGAACGATGACGTAAGCAGGGATGTTGGTCGGGGGGGTGGATGGGTCAAACAATGCAGGACTTTCACCCTGGAGACCGGGGATCGCGTCCCGCGTGTTGCAGTTCCTTTCCTCGTTATTCTCTTCCTAACCACAACCGTCCCGCTGTTGTCGGCGTGTCCCGCGTGTGAGGGTTCCTTTACCCATTCTTCTTTTCCTAACCACAACCGTCCCGTTGTTGTGGCGTTTCATTTCCCCGTTGTTGTGTGCCCCTGCGCCCGAGGAATCGCATCCCGCGAGTGGCGGCCCGTCCCGTTGTTGTGTCCGGCGTGTGGCGTTTCGTTTCCCCGTTGTTGTGTTCCCCTGCGCCTGGGGATGCGCCCGGGAATCGCGTCCCACATGTGGCGCCTCATTTCCCCGTTGTTGCGTCCCCCAGAGCAGGTTCGAAAATCGTGTTTGTGGCGTGTACACGAAATAAACGTCAAAATCGTGACCTGTAAACGAATCAATAAATCAAAATAACGTGACTATTTCACGACCTGGCGTGAGACCGGGTTGGAATATCACACACAACTCCTAGACGCCTGGGATCATCTGGTCTCCTGAGCTCACTGATGGCCCACTGCTCCAGTCCGGGCGACAGCCTTTCCCGCAGGACAGCTCTTTGGAGGGCTGGGATGTGGCTGTAGACCTTCACTTCCTTGACTTCTCATTGTAAAGCTTGAAGTACCTTATTAGATGATAACAAGTGTTTGAATTTAGCTCAATAACAAAAAAAGTTTTCAATAAAGCTTTTGCACTCTAGGAAAATTTTTCTAGCTTTCATAGTCACTACTGGAACATTTATTTTTGGAATATTATTGATCACACTTTGTGTAAAGCACAATATGGCTTCATGTCGAACTTATTCAAATGATCCATCTGCTTTTTGCTTGGGTAATCTGCCAAGGTGGTCCAGGGCTGCCAGCAGGACCCGAGCTCCATCAGCCACGCACATCTCTATAACAACAGTAATGATCACTTGGCAAGGTATTTGTCAAGGGCCTGGTTTATTAGTTACAGCGCATAGCTTGGACAATAGTTACAATGTGCATTAATTCTAAATATGGTTGAAATTTACAGTGTTAAAAATATACAAAAATATGTCAGTTATCTGCCATCTTGCAGCAATACAATACTAGAAGAAACAGTGTGTACAGATGGAACATTATCTAATGTATGTGTCAACTTCTAGATAGAATACATTGGCCCAATCCCAAAGTGAGCCCTGAGGACTAAGGACTAAGGACTCACAGACTTAATTGGTCTCAGGTACTAAGTGAGTGAGTGTGTGAGGCCACATGGGCTCAGATAGGTAGAAATGGGATCGGGACAGCACTTCACGAGATCACATGTTACCTTGGCGACGTTTAATAACAAAGATGTTGCTGGTTTGGGAATTTTCATTTTAAGTTTGTTGCTTTCCACAGCCAAAAGCCCAGGAGACGGCTGCCCGATTCCAAACTCTTGTTTTACAAGCTGGACAACAGGTTGGTCCGTTCCGTGGTCGTGTGTCGTGCTGTTGTTTACCTTCGTAATTTCCGGATTTCCCTATTGTCTCCGCGGTAAACGTCACAACGCTTTGAACTGCGGGTAATTCCCTTTGGTGAAGTCTGCATCGATGCAGACTCACGGAAAGGGCTCGGTAAGTGTGTACTCAAACCCTCACACCCTTTGAAATTCCACATTGGGACAACCCTAAGCCCTTACGAATTTCGCGAGAATGCGCACCAAAGTCCGTGAGTCTGTGAGTCCGGACTTTGGGATTGGGCCATTATATTCACAGCTACCACATTGGACAACTTAACCAATACCCTAGCATTGTGTATTGTCACTGTATTATAACTTCCACAGCTTAACTAGTAATTTAAGACAACAAAACAACAAATGTCTAGTAACCATGCTAGCAACATACATCACAGACATTATATACAGTATGATCAATACTTACACTTTATTAATCTTGTAGGAATCGGCTGTGTAAAGTGGTTTGTGTGTCCTCCAAAGTCTCGTTAGCTGCACTGAAACGTCAGGCCAGGCTGTGAGCTGTCACTCAAACGTACTCCAAAAACTCATTAGCCAATAGAGCTCAACAGTCCCGCCCCTCCTCCGAGAGACCTTGGGTTCCGGAAGTAAATTTCCTATTAATTTCTCCCATTGACGTCTGGAAAAATCCGTACATAAAGAGTTTTAGACCATGCCTTAGGCTAACCAGCTACGACGTGACTCATAAGCATACAGCATATCATTTCGAGTGAAAAAACGAACAGAAAAAAGTCAAAAGGTAGAAGACTGTGTACACGTTTTCATTACCGAACGAAGGAACTACTCATCCCATAAACCACCGCGCACCACTGAATAGAGGAAGCTACGTTAGTTTAGCTAACAGCTAATTCGGGTAACCGCTAGCTGAGACAGCATGTAATAACTTTAAAAGACCCTTTTAAAATAAAACCTGAAAATAACCGTTACAATATATAACAGCTGTAACGTCAACTGTAGCCTGCTTTCCCCAGTGTTTAGTTTGAGTTAACGTTATTTTAGACTGAATCAAGCTGTCATCTAGCGGTTAGCCGAATTAGCTGTTAGCTAAACTAACGTTAGCTTCCCGGTGGAGGCTAACGGCAGAAGCGTGGAACACATCGTGATTCGTGCAGTGTAGTAAATCCTCGTGAAGCAGGATTATCAGCCCTGGCATGCGCATGACGGCTTGTGCAGGCAGCTCCCCCTCCTCACCATCATGAGTTCCACCAATCAGAGGCATCACTGTGGGATTGTGGGATTGTTCAGGATTGTGGGTAATGGAGTACTTATCCAAGACATCGCGAATAAAAGACATTCATCTCAAAACAAGGTTGGTGCCCCATGAACTTTTGGCATCTATATGAGCATATACAATCGCTTAGTCATGTCGTAGCTTGTTTTAAGCTACGTTAGGTAGCCACTAGCTGATACTAGCGATTTCTAGTCTGCAACATACTTTGGGCTTCATTTAATAAACATAACCTGTCGTAGTACACAATCGTATGTGTATTGTTTTGATTACAATGTGCGGAATTACTTTACGTTGCCTATTTATGTCTATTTATTTCTATTTCTCACCGTTAATCAACGGCGTCTGTACAGCATCAACAGGGGGTCGCCATTGTTGTTTGTGTGTGTGTGTGTGTGTGAGACGTCAAAAACTGTTACTGGGAGTACAACCATCTGGTATGAGTTCACGAGTAGTTAGGGTTTGACTGCCGTTCCAGCATGCGTCACTTTGCGACAAGAGCTAACGTTAGCAATCAAGTAGCCCACTAGATGCTGGCGTTTTCAGCTAACGTTAGCAATCAAACAATCATAGATAGCTAAAACGTTTTTGAAATGACTGCTAGCTACAAGTTAGCAATCAGACACAACAAAGGCTGTTACTTGAATGGCGTTTTGAGCTAACGTTAGCAACCAAACAATCATAGACAGCTAAAACGTTTTAGAAATGATTTCCATCTTCTGTTATTGTATGTAAAGAGAAAAGTTTATTATTTTACAGATTTCACAAATTTCAGTAAGACGTTATGCCATAAACAGTTTCAATCTGAGCATGCGCAACTCACATTTGCACTCGACCAGAGCCGGTCTGACTCGGCTAACATCGGGTATGACACGTTATGCCGTAAACCGTTTAAATCTGAGCATGCGCTACTCAAATCTGCACTCTACTCACTTTGGGTAGTGACATACGCCCTTAGTTTTTTATCAAAGATTGACTATTAAGTGTAAGAGGCGTCACTAAGTTTAATTTTCGTTGTCCAGCGGGGAACTTGAGACTGTTTATTCTTTGGTTGGGGGTTTGCTGGGATCCTAAAGACTAATTTGCTGCACAAAGTTTAATGTATTGAGCTCAGGAAATATTTTAGTTATTTTTGTAAACAAAAAAAACCTGTGTGCAGCTCTATTATCTGAGCAAATACAAGTATCTGATCGGGTCTCCGGGTCTTTGTCAGGATGTCATTAGATTAGATTGCAAAAACACGTTACATGTTCATTTCTACTGGAGATGTTACAGACTTAAAAAAAAAACTAATAATAATTAAAAAAAACATTTTACAAGAAAATAAAATGACATGTTTCGGAATAATATCACTCAGTAAAGTGTATTTGGATTCTTTGAAAAGCATGAGCAACATGGCAGCTGTAGGTTAAATCCTTCTCTCTGATTGGCTGTTCCCTGCTGTGGGCATACGTGTGATTAATGTGATCACTTAGAAGTTGCTCTTAAATATTTTTTAATTTGTTGTATAAGTAGAAGTAGGATTAATGTGTTTTTCTTTTTCTTTACTTTTGAAGAATGTATTTACTCCGAAATTCTTAAGTGTAATTTTTTAGAAGTTTGGTATATATGGGCCCAGGGCTGTGTACAGGCCATTTGAGTCCTTTAACCATTTCTTTTTGGGCCTTCCCCAAACTGTTACCACTAATTTGGAAGCACACTATTGTCTCAAATGTCAATACTGTAACATAAAGACTTTTGTCACTTTTCCTGATGTTTTTGTCACCTCTTCCGATGTTTTTGTCACTTTTCCCCACGTTTTTGAAGCTTTTTCCGACATTTTTGTCACCTTTTTCAACATTCTTTTATGTATTTATTTTCAAATGCTAGACAATTGAATAAAACACCCAAATTCAATGAAAGTAGTGGACTGATCATTTATTTTACTTGTGAAGAGTGTTGTATGAAACCATCCACGTTACTGATTTTGACAATTTGCTTGAAAGAAACCCAAAATGTCTGATATAGAAACTTTTTGAAAATGGGTCAAACATTAGGGGTTAATTGGAACTAAGGGGGTCGAGCACAAATCATGACATTCTATTCAACATGTTTGGTGTTGAAATGACTGCACTATATGGCCAAAAGTACGTGCACACACATACTTACATACTTTCAATCTGATGTTATTTAGATTAGATACATTAGACTTTATTGATCCCAAATTGGGAAATTTCAGTGCTACAGCAGCAACATATCACACACACAGTACACAAGAAATAATAAATAGGACAGAAGAACAAATATTTATCTTTATTTTTTGAATATTTGCTCTTGTATTCCATCCGATTTATTATTTCTTGTATGTTCTATATGTGTGCTGTGTCTGATATACATACATACTTTTTGCCATATTGTGCAGTCATTTCAACACCAAACATGTTGAAAAGAGTATGAGACAAGCATTATGAGAGTATTATGATATGAGGCAAAGACAAACAGATTGAAAACATGAAATATTGCAGCGAGAATTAAGTGGGAAATGTATTTCAGTGTATAAAGATGTCAATGAATAGCATTCAGAAAACAGATTACTTGCAGCACACAGGGATCCCAATATAAATAAAAGTGTGTGATATATACGCATTAACGGGGAATACAAATGTCCGTGGAGTCTGGGTGTGTAGATGTGTGTGTGTGTGTGTGTGTGTGTAGCCACTATTCACCTCATCAGTACAGTCAGTTTGCACATGGAGATAACATATGACAAGTCCATCTCACCGCCGTCCCAATGCATTTCTCTACCCCCGCTTTAGAGAATTATACAGCAATAGTTCCATCTTATTCCATATTCCCACACATGTCATTTCTCCCCTCCTCCCCTCCCCTCGCTTCCCCCTCCCTTTCGAGACTTTTCTCAGGATTTCCAGATGAAGGAGTGATTGGTCATTTCCCCATAAGAGAGAGAGAGACAGAGAGATAGAGAGAGAGAGAGAGAGAGAGAGAGAGAGAGAGAGAGAGAGAGAGAGAGAGAGAGGGCCCCTGAACGCAACCCCATTCAACAGCTATCAACCGGGCCGGAGAAGCACTGGAGTGGATGGGAAAAGCTGCGAGAAGTGGACTCTGCATGAATGAGAGAGAGCAAAACCCTTGGCATTCAGTGCTTGACAATGGCTTTTCATGCCACACTCTCAGAGAAGCCAATTGGGCTGTAATGCATAGCACGTCCCTCTCTCTTCTCCTCCTCCCCCCCCCTCCCGCCTCACTGCAGGCGATTCAATTACCTCCCATGCAAATTGGCCGGGGCTTTCATTTCTAGGAGGCAACCCTGGTAACTCAGAAGGCATCTCATTGGTAATCTCAGCAATTAGGGAGCTAATGCATCTGTTTGTCATGGTTTGGAGCGAGTGAAAGACACTGGTGCAAATGAAAGTGTCCAATTCAAAGAGCGGGGAAAGAGGTCCGACACGAATGCAAACTCACTTATATAAATTCCATAAAGCCTGATGAGATGTGTTCAGAAATGTTCCCCTCCGAAGTTCAAATCTTCAGAGCAGAGAGGGGTACTTTGCCCGCTGCTGCTGCTGCTGCTGCTGATGCTGCTGCTGATGCTGCTGACATCAGAATTCAAATTACAGACTAAATGTATACATTTTCATGCGATAACGCTAAGAAGGAGCGATTACACAACAGTCTAATATGTTTGCTATATTCTCATGAATCCATTGTTGTGTTTGTGTTCACGTTTGAGCCCAGATTTCGTTGTTTATTTCTCCCCCTCATGAATAAAACATGCCGTAGTCATTTTTACCGCATGCTGTTGCATTATATCAATCATTCACAAAGCCCGGGCCTGTAATTTGATTCCCAGTGTAATATTTGTGGCAGCAAAAGCGGGTGCGTGGAAAAGTGAAACTGTGGAGACGTGCATTTTTGTCACCTCGCTCTATATGATTTGAGGCATATTCATCATCAGTCTTGTGCATGTTGTGGGGAGAAAAAAAAACACACTGTACTGTACATTGTTTGGGGTTCACATTCAGAGAAGATTACATTATTGTATCCAACATAGTGCACAGTAGGGCTGGGCTAAAATAACCAATTCTCCAATTAAATCGATCTTTCTTTGAGTGATCTGACATCGCTTCATAAAATCCTAAAATTGATCTTTTAATATGTTAATACAATGTTAGTCCTGTTAAGTAAAAAGGGCTTTAACCCTGGTGTTGTTGTTTTCAAAGTTTTTTTTACATCATTGACTTTATTTCATGGGCCCTGAAAGCACCGCCTCTGATTGGTCAAACTCTCCCACTTGGATTCTCCCAAAGAAAGAATTGAATCGAGAAAGCCAACCCCTTCCCATGTTTTAAAACAGTTTATATTTTTCACTTATCAATATGGTAAGATATTGGGGTGTGGGGGGGGTTGCACTGGCCCCCTCCCATCATCCCCCTCCGTAAATTACGCCTATGAATTTGTATATTCTCTCCTGATTAAACTTTGACATAAACTGTGATTGAATCAACATCCTCTGATCTTAACCATTAGTCAAAATAATTCATAATTTCTGCTTTTTTTTTTTTAAACTAAAAGATGAGTTATAATGTCATTTAAATTAGGTTTATTGACCTTGAATTTAGAAAAGCGTCAAAAGCATCGAAAAAGAAGCCTCAAAACGTCTGAAAAAGCGCCAAAAAAGGAGTTAAATTTAAATTTTTAACTGGAAGGACAACAAGTTCACGGTCGTAAGGAAAGACAACATGAGGGTTGAACATACTTTTTTGGGAGGGGGTCAATTCTTAATGTACACATAAACCTGGTGCATTATAAAATCTTCTTGCTTGTACAATTTAAAGACTTCTCTCTCTCTTTCCCTAACCTATAATTGATATCGAATCGGAAATGTAATGGCATCAGCACCTTGGGAATCGGAGCGCAATTGATTGGAGGAAATCCGTGGCGATACCCAGCCCAGAGCAGCCCTAGGGTCCGGTATTATGGAAGGCTGGTGCACGAGAATACGTGCACTAGCACGAGGAGCATGGTGGTAACGACTGTGGCCACCAGAGGGTGACCATGCATTATTTAAAGCCCCGGCCAATGTGTGTGGAAGAGGCAAAAACTCAACAGGCCGACCTATTGCAACTTAGCGTTATGTCACAGTAAAGCTGCAACACGACCATTCAAAACTCCCTTTAGATTTTGACTTTAGATATATTAGACATATATTAGATAGATTAGATAGATTTATTGCCAGGTAAGTAGCACTTACTAGGAATTTGCTTTGGTTGATGATGCATACATAAAGACAATATAAAATAAACACAACAGATACAAAAAAAAACACACACACATACTATTTAACATTAACCCGTGTGTTGTCTTTCAAAATGTCAAAATTAATGAATGCCTTTATTGTCATTGCATTGAAATTGTAGAGCCACTCTAGTAAGGTGTATCATTATAACACATATATGTAAAACTCATCTCACAACACATTCATTGCAAAGACACACACACACACACACACACACACACACACACGTGCATACCGAGTACATCTCACCCATCATTCATAGCAAACCCCATATACTCTATATCAGAAATATGGGTTTCTTTTTAGCTACCTAATTTTAATTACCCAAAAAATAACATGGGTGATTCCACACAACAGCTTCGCGAGTACAACAAAAGATGGGATCTCTGCTTTCATTAAATTTTGGGGTGTTTTATTCAATTGTTTTGCATTTGAATTATTTATTTGTTTTTTTTATGTTTCAAAACAGTATCCCAGCTGAATGTTGACCCTTCTGTGGTTATCCTTCCTTATATAATACGAGTCAAAATCATGCATATGTTCTGCTTTTTTAACTCAAGAATTAGCTATAATTTCCTATAAATGAGGTTTATGGATCATGTGTTAAACTGGTGGTTGACTGGTGTTGGCGTTTATACACGGTGGTGAAAAAAAGCGCGAAATGTAAAAAAATGTGCCAAAAATATTGAAAAAAAAAAAAGACATTAAAACGTCAGAAGAAGTGTCGATTTTTGTTTTCCGGGAGGACGACAAGCGCATGGTCGAATGGAGGACAAAAATGTAGAGTGATGTACAAAAAGTTGAAAAAAGCAAAAAAGGATTATGTAGAATGCCCTATCCAAAGCCTTCATTTGTACAGATGTTTTCCTCTGTCATAAACACCAGGGGGCCATTTAGCCCGAGATCACTGCGGGGATCAAGGAACATGTCACCAAACGTCGAAAGAGGGTCGGCAGCTGGGTCTCTTAAAAGCAGCCGAGGGAGTGACAGGGGAGTTAGGAGAAGGCTGGTGATCGATATTAAATCGCACTATTAAACCTTCGATCGTAGCCCGTTAAGGTGTATACATGGAGGAAAAACCCGGTTACTGAGTTCTGTACCTCTCTTAAAGGGGCCATATTATGAAAAAAGTCACTTGGATTTGGGGTGTTATTTTGTGTCTCTGGTGCTTCCACATGCATACAAATTTTGAAAAAAAAAACATCCGCATTAGCATGCTAGCTCGTTCTCAATGGAAAAACACTGCTACAACACACACAAATTCACCCTAATCTACAAAATAAAATTGTATAGAACTACTTACATGTCCCTGTTCTGCAGGTATTCCACGCAAAGTTGGAAGTGCGCTCTTGTTTAGAAGAAGTCTCCCGGCTAATCCTGCCTTGTACAGGCCGAAGTCGGAGAAACAGCTAGCTAGCTCATGTAGTCCTTAGTTGATAGGTCTCACTCTATAGCTAAAACACAGGGTGAAAAGAGGAGCTGCAGCAATGTGCAGTACAACAAATATATGGTGTTTTTTGAAAATTAAACCATGTAAACCTATTCTGATACAATCTCAAATTACAATTATGAACGTGAAAATTAGCATAATATGGCCACTTTAACCGGGTTAAGAGAACTCTGATTTTAACTGTAGTAAGGTGTTTACATGGCATTTGAGAAATCGGCGTATTGTCTTAACTGCACGTAAACGCACTGACTGTTGCACTGCACATGACATGAGCGTATATTTGGTACTTGCAAGCAGCGTTTGAATGATGAACAGGTGGAATGGCTATCCAGGTGGAAGGTGATGGCGTCTGGCGGTGGGAGGTGGGCGGGGGGCGGGGGCGACTGGTGCAGGCTGCTGAGTTCGGCGGCAGGGAATGGCAGGTGATCAGCAGGGGCAGGCTCACCTCCGGTTCTGGAAGGTACTGGAGGTAGACGAGTCACAGGTGAGAACATTTAGAGCCCAGTCACAGCTAGAGCTGTTTTCAGGTTCTGTCGATGGTTGATGAGAGTCAGGTGGGCCATAGTGATTGCTGAGCCACGCCCCCTGCTGAGACGCACACACACACACACACACACACACACACACACACACACACACACACACACACACACACACACACACACTTTTTTGTAGCTCGACTAATGGAAAACTACTAATAAAAGAAAATGATAATTATAATGTATATTTAGATCATATTGACATTTAACGTAGTAGATTTGCCATATATTTAGATATTTATCAGCTACGTTGACTTTATCTCAGGTCATTGCACATTTAGATCACTAAACTAAACAATATATCAATAAATAAACACTGATGATATCAATCAATCAGACTTTATTTATAGGGCAATATTCATACATGTACAAACACACACACACACACACACACACACACACAATCCCCCCCCCACACACACACACACACACACACACACACACACACACACACACACCACAACCCCCATCACACACACACACACACACACACACACACACACACACACACACACACACACACACACACACACACATAACAACCCCCCCCCAAAAAAAATCCATAAACCACAGAGAAATAAATAGGAGTAATATAAATAAATAAGTAGAACTGATTATAATCGATAAGAATAGATATTATTTTAAACATCTGGGGGGTTATATGAAGGTAATATATGCTGCTGGAACATGGACTGTAAGACATGAATTACATCTGAATACACATTGCTCATAAATGTCACTAGTAGCTTGTTATGTGTCGTCATAACTGGAATCTGTGTGTATGTAACGGGCTGGAGGAGCTGACAGCCTCTACCGGCCGACTGTTACAGTAAGAACCGTCACAGGGCAACACACATCACTCCGGGAAGCAGGCTGCCTTTACTGTCACCTGGGATAAAACAATCTCCAAAGCAAATAAACAGGAGGCCTGCTGTGGTAACGGGAGCGGCGACTGGGCCCCGCGGCCCACTCCCAGCCTCGCTGGCTCCCCCCGCAACAAAGGAGCAGACGGTGATTCCGACCTGGCTCTTTTGTCCGGGTCCACATGGGGCCATGATTAAAACAGTTCAAGTCACCGAGGGGGTCCGGTGGCCCTCACCTCTCCTCCCCTCCCCTCCCCTTCCCCTTGACAGCAGCACTACCTGCAGCCTTCCCATGGAGGGGCCCCCCAGGAAACTGGGGGAGACACAAGGAGTAGACCCACTCCTTGTGTGTGCGCCTGTTTTGTGGAAGATCTGGAATATTTCATTCATTTCATTATTCTATATGTCAAATTGTATACTCACAAGCAGAACTCACTTCCTCATTTTGTGAACTAAAATCTCTACTCGAGTCACTTAAACAACAACCAAAGTATTACACTTGAGGAAACTGTAGAGCTTTTTTTACTAAATGTGATTCTATGTTTACTTGCACCTCTTTCTCTTTATATTTTTTATGCAATCAATATGTTATTGTAGAGTTCTTGTATTATTTCTTTTTTTTTATGTATCTTTGTAAGAATGAGTCTTGATGTTTATATGCTATGTTGTTTACCTGATTCTTTGAATGATGCATTTTGTAAAAAAAAAAAAAAACAGAAAGAGAAGAGTTTTGTGGAAGAACATCTGAAGCTGTTGACACCCACACATATGACATATAATAAATGAAAAATGATAACTTTATTTAGCACCTTTGAAAAACAAGAGCTTACAAAGTGCTTTGACATCACAGACAGTATATAAACGGTGTCTCTGGACGGAGACCAGTGAAGGATATTAGAAGCACTTTTCCGGTGCTGGCTGAGCGTTACTGAGCAGCCTCCAACTGAGAGAGACGACGTAGATGTGACGTGAGCAACCTGTCTGAAAGTGTGAAGTCTTCTGGTAGCTGTGCCAAGAGAAATCTCAATCATTCCCAATCTTACAGAGACGGAGAGCGTAGGTATATGTGAGGAGATAACATGGGCACAGGCTAATTATCGCTAACTAAAATACTAGTTAACATTAGTAATTAAACCTAAACAGCTAATGTAAGTCGAAAATCAATTCACATACATACTGTATATCCACATACACATAAATACACAACGTTGCAGTGGTGGAAGAAGTATTCAGATCCTTCACTTTAAAGGAACACGCCGACTTTTTGGGACTTTAGCTTATTCCCCGTATCCTCCAGAGTTAGACAAGTCCATACATACCCTTCTCATCTCCGTGCGTGCTGTAACTCTGTCTGACGCCCCCAGCGTTAGCTTAGCCTAGCACAGATCCTGGAGGTAACCGGTTCCAACTGGCCTACTGCTCCCAATAAGTGACAAAATAACTCCAACATGTTCCTGTTTACATGTTGTGATTTGTATAGTCACAGCGTGTACAAATAACAAGGTCACATGAGACACAGCACATCTTCTAACCGTATACAAACTGGGAACTATATTCTCAGAAAGGCGAAGCACTGCTGCTTCTGCTACTTGGGCGGAGTGATTTGCTAGCAGCACCTGAAGCCCCGTGGTGAGGAGCACTCCAGGCCAACCAGGAGTTGGAGTAATAGAGTCAACAATTACTAGATAGTAAAAGCATAGTGACCTTGTTATTTGTACACCCTGTGACTATACAAATCACAACATGTAAACAGGAACATGTTGGAGTTATTTTGTCACTTATTGGGAGCAGTAGGCTAGTTGGAACCGTCTACCTGTTTTAAGAAGTGATTCAAAAGAAGTCACTGATTGGGCAAGCCTTATCTCCTCGGGCAGCTCCTACCCTGTCTCGTGATATAAATCAGAGCCTACTCTTAGTTCTTTCTGTTTTTTAACCCTTGTGTTGTCTTCCCGTCGACCATTAACTTTTTGTCCTCATGGGTCAAAGATGTTGTCACTTTTTCCAAAGCTTTGTATATAAAATAAACCTAATTGACCTAACTTCTTTGTTAAAAAAAAGCAGAAATTATGAATTATTTATGACCAATAGTCAAGATCAGAGGATGTTGAGTGGATCACAGCTTTTGTCAAAATTGAGTCAGGGTATACTCTTTTGAAACCATTCCAACATTGTTGCAAATGCTATAAAATTGAATCAAACACCCATAATTCAATGAAAGTAATCATCAATTTTACACGCGAAGAACGTTGTATGGGTTCCATTCAACGTGCATCCATGCATCCATGTTCATTTTGGGGCAATTTGGATGAAAGAAACCCATATTTGTGATATAAAAAAAACTTTGAAAACTGGTCAAATTTGCCCCTATAGGACAACACAGGGGGTTAAAGGAGCCGGCTTTTGGAGCGGCCTGCGCTGTGGAGGGATCAGCTGGATCCCGGGTATCCTTCCGAGCGTGCGTGTGAAACGACATGTTTGCCTTTGCGTGTTTGCATGTATCCACGCTGCTCTTGATAGGATTACTGACGCGCCGAGGCTGTCGATCGTTCTCTCCGCATAGATACAGTCTGTTGTCACCTTCGGGAACGCGAGGCAAAGAAAGAAGGCCTGTGATGTCAGAGTGTGAGAGAGAGTGTGTGTGTGTGTGTGTGTGTGTATCCTCTCCAGGACGGTTTCTCAAGTGTGGATTCCAGGCACTCTTACCCCACCGATGTGTGTGAATCTTTATTCATAGTCTATTTTTCTTGGCATGAACCAAATTTGCTGCAATCATGTTGTACATTTTTATTCCGAACTTGTATATATTTTCAATTATTTGTTCTTATATTCTATCCTGTTATTATTTCAGGTATATTGTATTCTATTATTTCATGTATATTCTGTATGTGTGCTGTGTGTCTGATATTTTGCTGCTGTAACACAGGAATTTTTTTGGTATCAATAAAAATCTATCTATCTATCTATCTATCTATCTATCTATCTATCTATCTATCTATCTATCTATCTATCTCTATCTATCTATCTATCTATCTATCTATCTATATCCATCCATACCCACTGGAACCATTAATGTTCTCCTCATAACTTACTTCATGATTTACTGATGGATAGTGATGAATCAGTGCACTCTATACTGCTGTCAAAAATCACCAGCAGGAAAGCACTCCGGAAAAAAAGAAGTGTATTCCTGCCTTTACTTTACAGACTGAACTACACAGAGAAAAATACATTTGTTATTCGTCACTGTGCAAAGACAATTTGGTAATTTTGATTTTTTTGATGATAGATGTATAAATAAGTGAAGCAACAAATTGTTTTTTTTATTTAACTAAAGGATAAAAGAAGAAAAAGGGGGTAGGACCAGAAAAGTAAGTTTTTTTTAAACTTGTGCTGAGATGTACATCGCGCGCAGAAACTCGAGTGAAGATAATGACCTCTTCTGAAGAGTCCGTCATGTTTTTTTTTAATCCTCTGTGTCCTCTTTGGCTACTAGCGACTGCGTGGAGGAGGTGGTGGGGGTGAAGCGCGATCACGGAGGGCTTGTATCATGTGGACGCGCCGACAGAATTGTTGTCATTACTTAGAATTCCTCATGGGGGGTCGACAGAAACTACGCACTGTAGCTTTAAGTGCTCATTTATGGTTTGAGATCGTCTCTGACTTACACATGAATAAACAAAATAAACCGTTTACTAAATAAACCGTTTAATCATGTTGGGTTTAAGCTGGAAAATACATTTGTCACAAAGCTGAAAACAAGGCGCTTCATCCTAGCTGATGAGAGAAGTTGATATTTTGGAGCTACATGTTTTCACAGCACAGCGACAAATATAGTACACACAATGTATATAATGTATTCAGTAGCAAATAGCCTATATAAATACCTGTAAAAAAAAAATTGCTGATTCAAACATGCATAAATGGCATCAGAGGAATTAAGTAGAATACATGAGTGCTTGTTGCATGGCATTGATGTGTATTAAAGTGTGCTAAAATAACAGCTGTAAAATCATAGGAAGAACACGAATGTATGTGTCAAATATAAAAAAAAAACACAAAAATATTAACTATGGCCGCCATGAAATTGTAAAAATCTAAATATATATACTACACATACTGTGCACACTGTTTATTACTGTGACATGCAATTATGCGCAGTTGCTGAACTTGGCATTTTCCCCTCTTGTAGTGTAGTTTCCAAATAACCCAGAGAGACGGTTATTCTCTGCACTGATCAGACAGGTCAGGTCAAAGGTCAGGAGAGTCTCAGGACCTCCACAACAAACAAACACTGCTCTCATGCTTTGGACCTTTTCGGGTGTACTTTTGGAAGGTAGTGGGACACTGAAAAATGATATTATTGCATATATTATATGATTCACTTACACCCCTTCTCTTCTATTTAAACACGCGCTTCATAAAGTGGAGAAAGGAGGACATGAAGGAAATAAGAGTTCGGTGTCTGCACCCACACACATACAATCCCTACTTTTAAATGATAAAGTGTATCAAATGAAGTATTTTTTCCCCCCAGCCGGTTTGCTGGGACTCCCTCAGAGACAGATAGATAGAGAAGGATTGAGCAAGACAGAGAAGACGGAGGGGAGGGGGGGGGGGGGGAAAAAAAAAAAAAAAAAGAAAAAGAAAAACACTCCAAGATGAAGGGGCAGCAGAAGAAAAGGGGCAATTACTGTTCCTTTCTTATGGAAATGGTAATGAAGTGGGACATGGGGCTCGGGACAATAGAGGGCCACAGGCAGGTTGAGCGTCACCGTGTAAACTGCTTCCTGTTAGGGAGCCATTTAGCCCTCACTTTTACTGACTAACAAGCCATCTCCACGCCAACTACAAAGAGGCCTCCCCATCAAAGCTGGAGGCTGCTGCTGTCTGTGGAGTCCAGATAGGCTTTTCCCAGGCCAGACCAGGCCAGGCCAGGCCATGTCTGTGTGTGTGTGTGTGTGTGTGTGTGTGTGTGTGTGTTATTTTCCCTTTGCCGGGACGAGCGATGGCGTCTTCCTGTGTTTCGCATCTTCTGACTGTTGCAGAAAAAAAATGCTTGCGCAAGAAATCCCCAGTGACTTTAGGCAGGGTTTCCCCCTAGTTTTATACAAGACTTAGGTGCACATATTTGACGGAGGGTTTAGGGATCCTCCCTCAAGATTCTGTTACGTTTTTCTATAATAAATATGCAATTTCACGTCACTTTGGACAAAATACTACAACCATATCTGCATCTAAAATGCTGGAAAAGCTAGAGCAGATAATAGATGACACTCAAAAAAACTTAAAGCCAAATCTTGCTAAAGAAGTCCGACTCCAATCATTAAATCTGAGAAAAGGCTTTAGTTAGTGTGCTTATAATGGGGACATGATATAATACAATAATTTAATAATTCAAAGCTTGCATCAGAGACGTAGGCGCACAGTGACGTGGTTGTCATGAGGACGGGGAAGGCTGGTGTACTACTGTAATGGGCTTTTTGAAGTTGTTTTCCTGTAATGAGTGTTGACGGCTCAGAGAGAAATTCTAATAATGACCTAAAGGTGTTAACTTGGTGTATTATTACCATCGACTGCACACCTGCCACGCCGCCGGGAGTGATCCTCATATTGTCGTCATAAGAAATAAAATGAAAGGATAGAGCTCTGCATTTAGTGTATTCATATTTAAGTTTCCTCTTTATTTAACCGGGTAGTTTCAATGTGAAGAACGTTCATTTTTTCAGAGACTGGAGAAGAGCACTACAGGTGCACTGCACACCTGAGGACGAATCAGGAAATTAATAAAAAATAAATAACTTTATATAAAACATGAGATAGCATTGCTTTAAAATAAGAAAGGAGAATCATCTCTACATTCTTCATTCATCTTTGATGGACCATGAGTGTGTTTGTAGTTTTTTGCTTTTTTATATCTACAATTGAGGTTATATATATATATATATATATATATATATATATATATATATATATATGTATAATATAATATATATTTTTTTATTATACTTTTTTATTACAGAAATTGTATGAAACGCATGACATTATAACTGGATTGCAATGTTGATGAGATGAACTTGATAAAAAGAGACGACAATACACTTAAACAGACCCAAGCCTCGAGAAATAATTAACATTAAACTTTCATAAATATATAATACTGTATTCTTGCTCTCTTTTCATTGGCAGTGACATCTATTCCACACACTGATGTTCCAGACAACATTTTAGAATTCTCCTGCCTGTTCTTCTCGCCATAAAGGGACCTGGAGCCTGGATGAAGCTGTGACCCTAGTCCCTCCCCAGCACACTGGGCAGAAGGGGGCAGTGTGCTGGTGTCATGGAGGATGCAGTGCAGCTGGGGTGGGGGGCTGTGTGTTGGGCTAAAAGCCCTGGCAGGACTTGGGGGGGGAGCAGGCGAGATGAGGAGGCGGGCTGCATCTATTGTCTTTTAATGAGAGCCTTTGATGTGGCCCCACTGTTAGCTGTTTGTACACCTGGGCCCCTGCGCCTGCATTCAGATTGGCTGTCTGCTGGTGGAGGGGGGGCGACTCGGCATATTCCAGGTAACACTTTCTAGTCAGCTGCTGCTGCTGCTGCTGCCTGGTGTGGGAAGGCAGTAAAAGCTGCCCGGCCCCCTTTGTTTACCCCCTTGAGTTTACGGTACAGTGTCCTCCCCCCACCCCCCCACACCCCCACACTCCTTTCCTATAGTCCTGCCTGGCCTCCAGACTCTGCAGGCAGACGCTGGCTGCCTCTCCGGGGAGCCCCCGGACACCCGTAGAGGTACGGCTGCATGCCGGGGCTCACAGGTAACGATGCTTCCTTCCAGCAGAACAGGAAATGAGCATTGCCTTACAACTGCTGGCTGAGATGTTTGAAAAAATACAACAACAACAACAGACACAGAAGGAAAGAAAGGTTTTGTGGGTAAAGCAATCTGCACGACTACCACGAGACGTAAGAGAGAATATGTTGTTGTGTTATGGGTGAACTGGCCCTTTAAAAATGCTTCCATTCTGACAAGAATATTAAAACATCAGTGGATCCCAATCCTTGTGGCTGGAGACCTAGTAAAAGAAACAATATCTGTTTATAACCACTTGTTACGGTTGAATACCGCATTTGATATACGTAATAACCCCCCCCCCCCGACTTAATCAGGTAGTCTCACTGTGACCAAGAGCTCTTTTTGAAGAGGGACCTGTGCACAAGAACGAATGGGACGAACACACAGAAACGCTACAGACAGTGGTTCTACATTAAAGTCCCCCATCACTCATAAAATCAGTCCTTCCATAAAAATGCAGAGTTTTTTTGTGATTGTTGGTGGCAAAAATAGAGGCTAATGGACCCACGTTTGTATCTCTTAAATGACCCCACTAATAATGCCCGAAATGATACCAAACTTCTACACTAGTACAAATAGGTTATGTACTCATAAAACGATGGATTGGAAAGTTTGTAAGTACACCAGAAGTTTATGTAAATAACACTTCTGCTCTCTGCTGTTGTTGTTGCTGCTGTAAGACGAGTGCTTAGGGCCGTCTACAAATTACAACACCGAAAAGAGATGCAACAAAAATATTTTTTTATTTAACTTTTTTTTTTAAGTAAGTGCTGTAGTATAACTAGCAGGAGACAAGTAATAATTGAGGTAAGTTTGGAGACAATACCTTATTTAATCATTAAATTAATAAATATTTTTGTTGTATCTCTTTTCGGTGTAGTAATTTATAGACGGCCCTAAGCACTCGTCTAACTGCAGGTAGCAGCAGCAGCAGCAGCAGCAACAGAGAGCTGAAGAGAGCAGGCAAGTGTTCATAAACTTCTGGTGTACACCAAACTTTCCAATCCATCGTTTCATGAGTGCATAACCTATAAGTACTAGTGTATGACGCGTTGGTTTCATTTCGGGAGCATTGAGGTCATTTACTAGATACAACCCATAAGCTATTCAGCTGATAGCGCTACACTACGCTAACTCTCCCAATGTTAGACCCAGGTGAAAAAAGCTTCTGGGGGGGTGTTTGGCTCGAGGTCATGGTGCAAAGGACCCTAGGGTGAAATTACTCAGAACCATCACTTTAACAGGTGTAGGTCTAATGACATCCCAACTAGTGGAAGACAGTCATTGTCCAATATGCAACTTACATGGAAACTGAGAATGTATTTCCACCACAAACACACCAGAATGTCAAAGATTCAAAATATCTAATCAAGAACCGTAAATGGTATTGCTTCGGCGAGACAACAATGGCTTCAACCTTTTATTTTTTTGGATCCGTTGGCACGTACAGTCCTGTGAGTCGACCATGGCGAGGGATTGGAAGGTTGTGTGTTCCCTGACTTTTCTCTTGTAATGTAATGTAATGTTAAGAATATTTTTGGAACTTTTATTTGTAAATGAAACCATATCGGACTCAATTTATCAAACAGAGCAGAGTATTTGATCTTGATCTTAAAACATGTCTGGATGAGATAAAAACAAATATATATAATAGTATAATGTTTAAAAATCTTCGACAGGAATGGGAGATTTTCTACGATTTAGAAAGTCTTTTAACGTCCTCCATGTCATTTCCCCTTTCATGTCTTCAACTGTCCTATAAAAATAAAGGCGTAAAATGCCCAAAAAAATATTCTTTAAAAAAAGCAGCTTACTATATTGTGCATGTTTTACTTGAATTAGATTGTTTTAGAGGCCTGAAGATGTAGAATCAGGCAGTAATCAACAAGAAAAAAATGTAATATTAAAAAAAAATTCTGTCCTGTCCTGTAAATCACTAGATTAGATTTTTTATTGCACCTAAGAAAATGCATAACAGATCGAAAAATAAAAGAGATAATGTGCAGGAGGAGCAAAAAAAACAAAAACTCATAGGGGCTTGACAGGTGGCCCTCCTACTGTAAGACATTTATTTAAAATACAAGCAAAGCAGTACAAACATATGTAACACAGCTAAAGAAAAGGCAGAATAGACCTTTATCACGGCAGACATGTTGACATGTCATAGAAGGAAAAGCACAGGTGTATTCAAAACCTTTAATGATGGCTGCATTCCACTTAGGAGAGGTCCTGCTGACTCACTGAAATAGCTTACTGGGACACTTGATGGAATTGAGCCATCGTTAAGGTTATCAATTTCAGCTGTGCTTTTCCTACTATGACAAGTCAAAATGATAATGTAAATTAATCAGGTATTCAAATATGAATGGTGGATACATTTTGACAGAGAATAATTAGGATGTTGCTTAACTGGGACAACAGAGACGGTTTGCCTCTTATATCAATTTAGACTTGTGCAGGTTTGAATTGATTTGATTTAGCAGTACCAGAGTTAGCTTTAAGTTAATTTCCATCTGTAGTCCCCTGGGCAGGAAACTGTAGGAAATAACATTTCTGTCAGATGATGACTATAGAACTGACTGAGAACATGACTTGGTAAACTGTCCCAACAATTTGGACCTCGGAGTCTAATGGACAGACAGTGGGATGAAGATTATTGGCTGACGTTGTGTTGTGGGTTTAACACAAAACATTGAAGATGGGTTAGCTCGAAAATAGGGAGGATACATGGCGACCGGGATAAAAGAGTGGAACCGGAACATCTTACGGAGAATGTTCATCATCTCGCGACCCTGCAGATTCATCTCGCGACTCTTGCAGGGCCCCCAACCCCTAGGTTGACAACCACAGGTTTAGATTTAAACAGAAACCTTTTTGTGGATTGTGGCTGCAGTGACAGCACTAAGTGCATCAAAACAAGTAACAATGGCACCTGTAGTAAACAGCAAAGCACTTTGTTTGGCTGTTATTAGCCATCCATATTATTGCTCGGCAACGTGACAAGCAAGTAGGATGCTGACGGCTCATTGGCCACGCATCGGAAGGTGACACGGTGCTGTGTGACCATCTCATTTTAATTGTGCATTTATAGAGAGAGGAAGTGCCGCCAGAGGAAGAGGGTGATGAGCTCTGAAGTCACACGTCCTCTGACTCTGGGTAAATAATCTTCCTGGCTGCACCTATCATTAATCCTCTGTCTTTAACACTTACTGTTTGTCAGTGGAAACTGGCCTCGCTTCTTTTGATCTCTCCCCCCCCCCCCTCCTCCCCTGCCCATTCAACCCTCCCACTAAAAAACACTCACCCACCTAGGTCAGAGCACAGAGACTGAGGTGGTTATAAAAAGTATTCCCCCGAGCAGACAGCGGGCCCCGGTTATGATGATCCACCCAAACGTCATGATTAATATCGGCTAATATTTGCTAATGTCTTTCGCAGCTTGGCAGCACAGCCGAAGTCGATCCCTCTTCATGTCAGAAGGAGATAGTCTGAAGTGTGATCTCACTCCGCAGGGTCTACTGTTAATACGTGTGTGTGTGTGTGTGTGTGTGTGGGTTCATGTGCACACAGCTGGGGGCTGCAGCGAGGAGATTTAACTGTTTTCTCACACACTGGTGTCTGCTGACCTCAGCTGCTCATATTTACATCAGGCAACACTGATCGCTGTGGAAAAAAAAAAGAGAGAGAGAGTAGGAAACAAGCAAAAACAAACCTGCAAGAAAGAAAAAAGTGTGTGAAATACAACTTCACTATTTCGTAGGGTGGAAAACACAATGGTTTTCTGTGTTTGTATGGCTGTATATTTTATTGAATTGAATTTATTTGTAGTGTAAAAACATACAGGGGTTTCCCTAGGTTTGGGGAAGACTTAAGTGCACATAGTTGGTTTAAATAAAAAAAATAAATGCAATTTGACATCATTTTCGACTATTATTTATATCAATATATTATAACCATCTGTGTATACAATGTTGGAAAAACCAGAGAAGATAATAAAGACAAAATGTTGCCAAAGAAGTCCACTGGGGACCAAGTACAATCATTAGATCAGAGTCATTTAATCAAGTTATTTAGTTTGGTCCCCAAAACGGCTTGGGTGCTGTGCCTATAGGCCTTATAAAAATATAAATGTGTGTTTTTAATAAGCCTTATTGAAGGAAAATGTCTGTGACTGCTTGGGACAGACAATAAAGCTATCTCTCTAGCGATCTAATGGTAGGAAAAACCCTCCATGAGGACAGGAGTTGTTTTATACAGTACAGGCCAAAAGTTTGGACACACCTTCTCATTCAATGCGTTTCCTTTCTATTTTCATGACTATTTACATTGTAGATTCTCACTGAAGGCATCAAAACTATGAATGAACACATATGGAATTATTTACTTAACAAAAAAGTGTGAAATAACTGAAAACATGTCTTATATTTTAGATTCTTCAAAGTAGCCACCCTTTGCTTTTTTATTAATAAGGGAAATAATTCCACTAATTAACCCTGACAAAGCACACCTGTGAAGGTAAAACCATTTCAGGTGACTACCTCATGAAGCTCATTGAGAGAACACCAAGGGTTTGCAGAGTTATCAAAAAAAGCAAAGGGTGGCTACTTTGAAGAATCTAAAATATAAGACATGTTTTCACTTATTTCACACTTTTTTGTTAAGTACATAATTCCATATGTGTTCATTCATAGTTTTGATGCCTTCAGTGAGAATCTACAATGTAAATAGTCGAGAAAATAAAGAAAACGCATTGAATGAGAAGGTGTGTCCAAACTTTTGGCCCGTACTGTATGTCCAATGGAAAGAGTTTTAATGAGGATATTTCCAAAGTCTCTAATTCATTATCATTTCCTAAATGTTCTAAATGTTGGTTCTACACTCCTGACATGTTTCAACCTTTATTCATTCAGACCAGCTATGCTTTGCTTCAGAGTGACAGTTAAACAGTCTCCCACACAGGAGCTGTCTTTTTCTTTTGAGATAATAACAGATTCCTCTCAGCAGTCCTCCTGGCTGGGTCTGTCCCTGTAGTGTCAAAGCTGAACCTGCCATCATTAGCATGCCAAAGGTCCACAGGTCTACTGTAGGGCACCTAGATGAGGGCCGGTGGGGGCCGAGGGGGGGCAATTACTGTCCCCGCTAATTCTTTTTATCCCTTTCAAAGGGACGGGTGATTAGAAGAGGAAAGTTTAGATTTCCTGAACTTGAAGTGGAAACGCAAAAGTGACAGACGAAGCTCAGGGCTCAATCCACATCATGGAGGGCAGGGGCCGTGTGTGTGTGTGTGTGTGTGTGTGTGTGTGTGTGTGTGTGTGTGTGTGTGTGTGTGTGTGTGTGTCTGGTAGGCTTACCACACGATGTAAGTGGCTGGTTGCTGTTTCAATTGCTGCTCTTTCTTTCTAAAATTACAACACACAGTTTATAAAAAATCCGTGGGTCAAAGGTCAGGGAAAAAAAAATATACCAACTTCTATGACGAATTGTACATTTACTCAAGTTCTGTACTTTAGTACACATGTACTGCACTTGCACTTTACTCGCATATTTCCAGTTTATTCTACTTTATACTTCTTCACCACATTTCAAAGGGAAATAATGTTCTTTTTACTCCATCACATGAATATGATAGCTATCGTTCTTCACATATTGAGATTTTACATGCAAACACATGATAATTAAATGAAATATAATGCATTTCCATAGATGAAACTGGCCAAGAGTTAGTATTAGCTCCACTAGCTACAACAGTGCAATTACTTTTTTACTTATCGTAATAATAAGTAATAATAATTACAACCTGACGGAGGACTTTTACTTCTGTCATGCTTTTACACTGCGGTATTAATACTTTTACTTAAAGCAAGGTCATGTGACTTTTAAAAGAAAAAAACACAACACAATATTCCTTACAAAAATGAAAAGCTTAATTCATACGCAATATAGTCTCGCGTTGCCAGAACTATCTCCACAGTGCTGTGGCTACATCACACATACAGTCCAGGATGGGTTGTTTGCATTTCTTTCAACCAATCACAATTCTCTTGGAGCAGCGCTAAGCTCCTGACGCAGCGACGGTGGCTCTGCAAAATAGTCTCGGGAAGGAAGTTGTTTTGGTGGAACATTTGCACCCTGCAAAGAACACGCCACATCCAATATTAAATGAAGTTAACTGTTCACACAATACAGTAACGTGAACTATTCAAATTAGCTAGATACATGGTTAAACAAGTACCAGTGTACTGCTGTGTGTACTTGGTCCACAGCAATCCCATCAACCGGTCCCCAAACGACCCAGTTATATAATAAATATCATAAACATATGCTTTGTAAATCTTTACAATCATTCCCCGTAAAGAACCAAGCAGACCTGCCTTGTTGCACGATCCAAATTGTCTTCAAAACTGGACATTTTCAGCGTGTAGCATGTTAGCTCGGAGGCTGTTCTCCCTCCCTTTTTTCGTGCCTTCTTTTCTGTAGCTACCATTTAGGACACACAGTCATGTCCTTTTTTATTTATTTAATTCTTTTAACAAGGGATGGATGGAGTTTACATTGTGCAATTACAGACGTACACATGGTTGGTATTTTATGGGCTATTTTACTGTATTTTTTTACGACGCAACTTGTTTTGTATTTTACTACTTTCAGGCCGATAATAAATAAAGAATTCAGTATCTCTTCACCAGAATTCAAAGAAATATTTACAGAAAATATAACAGAATAATTTAACATTAAAAACCAGTGTCTGGTTAAGGTGCATATATTGTGCTTTTCCCCTTTCCTTTTTGTGAACGTTGTAGGTTTACAAAGTGAAAAAGCCCAAAGTCCCCCCCAAAGGGACTTACCATCTCCAACAGAAACACTGTTCACCAACTGCTCCAAACAGCTCTGTTGTAGTCCAGCCTTTACTTCAGAGACAAACGTGGTCACTTTGTAACACACGTTATAATGCTCGCCTAGCTGCTAGCGTGGCACGCCCTCAAACTCTGCTTCTGACTGGCTAGTAGTCCTTACCTAGCTACTGAGCATGTGCGACTCCCAACAAAGATGGAACAGAAGTGAGATGTCTCACTCTGTAGCTAAAACAGAGAGCTCAACACACAGGGTGAAAAGAGGAGCTGCAGCAATGTGCAGTACAACAAAAACATGGTGTTTTTTTGAAAATTAAACCATGTAAACCTATTCTGGTACAGCCTCTAAATACAATTATGAACCTGATAATGAGCATAATATGAACACTTTAAATGTTTCTGAGTGGTATAAGAAGTGGCCCTGGTTATAACCCTGACAGCAACAACAGTGAGTTACACACTAATATCATACACAACACAGATGACGCAAAATAGGCCGCAAGATGAGAATTAAACAACAGTGTGATCAAAAGCTCCTTAAGAAAAAGCCAATAAAAATCATATAAGAGAATGCTTGCGTGTCACATTTCACATCACATTATATATATATATATAATCCATCACTGAGCTGTTTGATCTTTAATATCAGACACATTATTGGATGTATTTTATCATTTTAGGCTGCTTACACCTCTGAGACTTTCTTATTTTTGGTCTTTATCAGTAAAATTTGAGCTTGTTGTTTTTTCTAGTAACCAGCTTATGTCATAATACATGAAAAAATGGCTTTGTGAGAGTGTGTGTGTGTGTGCATGAGTGTTTTTTCTTCCCAGGGCTGACTCACCCGCCTACTTGTGTTTACTTATTTAGGCCCGGCGAAGTCCTCTGGAAAATATGCATCGTTATAACTGTCCCTTTGTGAAGCACCAGACCTCTGCAATATTTCTCACCTAGGTGAGTGTGTGCCGATGCCAGAGCGAGGCCTGCCTCGGTCGGTTAACCCTCGGCTCGCCGGGCGGCAGCACTGAGCGGCCTGAGGAGAGACAAAGCTGTGGGAAACCTCAGCCGGCTTTTTTTTCCAAGTAAACTTCACATTTCAGAGCAGACATTCGCTCACCGCGCGGGACCGAGGCGCCCGTCCTGTGCCTCGGTTTGGGCCTGTCGGTCCGACTGGGAGGAGGCTTTGTGTTGCCTCGTGCTTTGATAACGATCACCAGTTAACACCTGACAACCACAACACGCCGCTGTTTTTGTTGCTGCGGCTACAGACGACTCATCTCTGATTTATCAAACAGGCACGAAGAGTGGATTGTATCTTAATTTGGAGTTCTGAGGCGGCTTCCTGTGAGTGGGACTGTCTGTCGGGGGTCAGCAGGGCCTATAGGCCCGGCCTGCAGGGGTTAGGTCCTGCATGCAGCCACTTTTTTAAAACTCTCTGTCTCTTTCTCTCAGACCCAAAATTTTAAAAAACACAAACACACACACACACACACACACACACACCCTCACACACACACACACACAGGTTTGTGGCACTATCTTTGTGGGGACCCGTCATTGACATAACACATTCCCTAGCCCTTTACCCTAACCTTAACCATCACAACTAAATGCCTAACCTTAACCTTTACCCTCACCCTAACCATAGCCTAATTCTTTCTCTAATCCTAAAACCAAGTCTTAACCCTCAAGCAGCCCTTTAAACTTGTGGGGTCCAGCATTTTGGCCCCACAAGTATACTGGACTCCCGGTGATTGGACCCCACGAATATAATTAAACAAGAACACACATATACACACATATACACACACACACGCACGCACGCACACACACACACACACACACACACACACACACACACACACACACACACACACACACACACACACACACACACACACACACACACACACACACACAGGGGGAAAAGGAAGAGGCTGCTGAATGATACGGGATGGAAAGGTGTGAGAGAACCCCTTTACATTTATGGCCTCTGTAGAAGTGGAGGAAGTGGTGTAGTAAAGTGGAGTCGCGCTCCAAAGCCCTCACTCAATTCCAAGTACATCACAGACAGCGGAAAACCAGGCGACAGGAAGAAAGCCACACGGCTCACATGTGAAATGTAAAAAACCTGTCTCAGGATCCGAACGGGCACAACGTGAGCGTGACCAGTGAATACTGTATCGGCTCAGTATTAATACACGGTGGCCTGCAACTGGAGGAGGGAGTATTCTAGGGCTGTAACTAACCAGGATTTTCATTGTCAGTTAGTCTGCCGATTATTCTTCTCGATTACCGTAATCGATTAGTTTTTTTTGGTCTATAAAACGGCGAAAAACGTTAATCAGCAGTTTTTTTTTTAAAGGTGCCCTGCCATACAAAACGGCTTTTACTTGCATTTTTTGAAATATGTTAGGTCCATATGTGTTTGTGTTATGTTGTGAATGTGAAAATGAACTGCTACCTCCTCTGTCAGCTCTAGCCACTGAAAAGAAATAAGCAGAGAAATCAGGCCAATTACAAAAGATGGTCAGGCTGACATCATGTTGCCTGAGCTCATTAATATTCATTAGCTCACCCAGTTGGGCTGGGTAAAGGATTCTGACAGCCAGGCTCTCATTGGCTAGCTGTTGGCCAATCAGATTCGAACAGCTTAGCTTGTTGAAAATTAATGAGAACTGGCAGAAATCGAGCTGAGTCTTCCTGCAGGCTTTCTATACCACGCTAGAATGGCTTGAAACAAGGTAACCAAGGCATTTTTTCCACAAAAAAATGCTACAGAGTCCATGGTAGAACTTCAGACATTACCACAAAGTCATGAAATACATGTGGCAGGGCACCTTTAAAGCCCAAGATGACGTCCTCAAATGTCTTGTTATGTCCACAACTCAAAGATATTCCGTGTAATGTCACAGAGGAGAGAAGAAAGCAGAACATATTCACATTGAAGAAGCTGGAATGAGAGTTTCCAAACGATTAATCGATCATCAAAATAGTCGGCGATTCATTAAATAGTTGACAACTAATGAATTATCGGATTCATCTTTGCAGCTCTAAAGTATTCTGATGTTTTCCTCAGAATGAAGCATCACCATCCGCTATGTAGAAATACTTCATTACTACATTGCACTTAGCGTCTAAAATGCAAAGCAGTTACTCACTCTTTCTTTGTGCTGTATATATAAAATGTTTTCATCATTGTTACAGTTTTTTTCCAATCGCTAACACACTAAAATGACATGTATAGCTCAATTATTTCAACTGCACACACAGAGAGCAAAACCCCTTTTCAAGTCTCCAAAAGTCGAAACACATTTTCTGCTTTACACACGTTTTGCAATTCAAAATGGCGCTTTTTAAAAGCACTGAACACGGTTCCCTGCATGAGACACAACAATCTGACATAAAGTCATAAAGGTTTGCCATTTAAAAAAAACCACTGCCATTCAAAATGACACTACATGAGCTAGTTGGCCAAAACACCTCAATGGTTCATTGTTACCACTTCAATCAGGAAGTAAGCACTATGCAAAGACCAGGTGAGCACCATTTTTTTATATATATATTTTTCCTATGTATTTTTTCTGCAATTTTCTTTTTCAGTTTACTGTTTTGTTTGTGAGCATATTTTTGTGCAGTCCAATGTAAATATATCTGCTGTGCATATACTGCACTGACTTGTTTGGTTAAAAAAAATAATAATAAAAAAAGAAACTATGAAGAATTTTCTACAATTTGAACTGTTTTAGTATTATGGCAAAGCACACTTAGAGTGCTTTTCATTATGCCCAACAGTGTGTAGTTGGTTAGACAAACATCTGGTAATATGAGTGAAGTGTGTGCCATTTGGTGCAAAAGTTTGATTTTGATCATGCTATATGTAGTTTTGGTTGCAGTGCTTCATTTTGCAGGATAAATATGAGGTATTTTGCAATTTGAGTGTGTGGTTTTGGGAATTTGAATTTGTGAAGTTTGCAAAATTGATCTAGTTTTCACTAGACTGGAATAGAAAATAAGTGTAGTTATTTCTGTAACTTCCATGGCTTTATCTCTTTGTGGTTCTGTTCATTTGAAAAGAACAAACAGAGAATGGCCACTAAAACTATTTCAAAAAAATGTCAACTACATTTCCCTCTGGCATGTATTGGAGTAGAAGTATAAAGCTGCATAGCGTGCAAATACTGAAAATAAGCAACTTTGTTTTTGTACAAATGGACTTGAGTCAGAGCAAAAGAGGACAATAATATTAAAAAAGTAGTAATAATAGTAATAATAACCATAATCTTTATTTACAGAGCACTCAAGCCAGTAAACAGAAGCAGATTTGAGAAGTTTAGGGACTTTTCCACAGCTTTTCTTTAGTGAGTTAATGTCTCTATTTGAATAGGAGAAATGGCCCGTGCCGAGGCCCTCAGCCTCCAACTGGCCGAAATATTTAATATCAGAGGGATTCATGCAGGCCCATTATGTAAATCCAGGCATCACTTGTGGGCCGTCCACACTTTGGCACAACAGGAACACAGAGTCTGCCCTAATGGCCCATGCTCAGTAAACACAAGCCCTCTCCCATGTGGATTTGAGACAACAAAAGATTAGCACTATTTGCAAATATACAACTGAGTTCAAAGGCACGGCTCTGTGGCCTCGCTTCCCTTCTTTTGTCTCGACGCCAAGCTTTGAATGTGTTGGGCATCAAATGCAACACACTTGATTTGTTGGTATCAAAAATCACCAAAACTTCAATCCAGCAGCATGTCCTACAGCGAAGCCCTTCTTTAAAGATCTAGGACATCTGTATAAAGTACATTTTTTTGAGTGGAGTTTGGTTGGGGGGAAAATAATTTGAATTTAAAAGGTTTTATTGTTAATTTATTCATCTAAAGTGGTGTTATGTTGTGGAGAGAGGTTCAGACTGGGGGCGGGGCGACGTTTGGAGACGTCGAACCAGGTCAAAGAGGCGAGATGTGTGCGCACAAACCACGCCCCCGCATCCCCATGAGGTCCCTGGGGGCCGTTAAATGATGAGGCCTTCAGGGTTTTAGAAAGCAGTCCTAATCACTCGGGCCTTCTCTCTCTGTCTCTGCCAGCGGCTGTCTCTGAGTCAGTGAGCCACCCCCCCTCCCCTGTCCCCCAACCCGTTTGCACCAGACCTCTTGGATTTAGATCGATCTACAAACTGCTCGGAAATATGACTTCCTCCAACAGTGACCAGCGCCTGGAGCATCTGCTCAGCGCCGTGGAGAGCGAGTTCCAGAAGGGCAGCGAGAAGGGAGACGCGTCCGAGAGGGATATTAAACTGACGCTGGATGATGCAGACTTATGGAACAAGTTCAAAGAGTTGACCAACGAGATGATTGTCACCAAAACTGGAAGGTAGGTCCCGATGAAGCAGCAGCAGCAGCAGGCTGTGGAGAAGCCGTGGCGGCGATGGTTGTCCTTTTTTGCGCACAGGCCGGGCACATTTTTACGCGCATTTTACGCACGGGGGTTTTCAGTGTGATGAGTTTAAACGACTTTATAAAAATGTTTTTAATTGTGATAGCTGTAAAGCGGGTTTTTATTTTGATATCTTGCAGGCTCGCACATAATACAATTTAATAATAATAAACTATTATTACTTTATCACTATTGTTTCTATATCACTTTTCCTAACAAGGTTACAAAGTGCTTTCCAGAAAAAACTATAACCAAGAAAAACACAACCAACAGCAACAAGTAAAATACAAAAAAAAAAAAAAACTATAAATACACAAGTGGTCTTTCTGCTCGCGAGGCCTCAGCGGCCTTTAGGTTAATATACAAAAAATAGGTAACCTAACGAAACTTGGTTCTGTGATTGAGCTCGAATACAACGACGTGTTTAAAAAATAACTTGAATGACAGAATGCTCTCGCAGACGCCCTTAAACAAATCCTCACCGATTCCGCGCTTGTTGTTTCCGCAGGAGGATGTTCCCGGTGCTCCGAGCCAGCGTCAGCGGCCTGGACCCCAACGCCATGTACTCGGTGCTGCTGGATTTCGTGGCGGCGGACAACAACCGGTGGAAATACGTGAACGGGGAGTGGGTCCCCGGTGGCAAACCGGAGCCCCAGAGCCCCAGCTGCGTCTACATCCACCCGGACTCCCCCAACTTCGGAGCGCACTGGATGAAAGCGCCCGTCTCCTTCAGCAAAGTCAAACTCTCCAATAAACTCAACGGGGGCGGACAGGTGAGGAGACTGTTAGATGGGAAGAATATCAGGAATTAGGGTGATATGAAAAGCGTTTCTGACACTTAAAAAATACAATTTCAGCTGTGCCACATTAGGCATACAGGATGAAAAAAAAAACCTGGAAGAAAAAGTCATTTAAAGAGGGATTTAAAGATTTTAATGTTAAATTACTCTTTCAACTTTACCACTGGAATATGAAATAATACACTCGTTTCCAAAATCCTTCCACTTCGTTTAGGAACTGTTGGAGTTTTTTTCCCCCTTTATTTTGAAACATGGCCAAATAAGGTGGATCATTAGTATCAGGAGAAAGACAAAAAAAAAAAAAACCCACTGGATTTATGTCCCTGTACTGTTAGACCTCCGCTTGAATCTGAGAAAAGTACTACATACTGGTGAAATAGTCCTGCAGTTTGTTGTAATGTTGTCCCCCCTCCTATAGATCATGCTGAATTCTCTGCACAAATACGAGCCGAGGATACACATCGTGAAGGTTGGAGGCATCCAGAAGATGATCAGCAGCCAGTCGTTCCCCGAAACACAGTTCATCGCAGTCACCGCCTACCAGAACGAAGAGGTCAGTGTTGTGTGCACGGGGCATATACTGTATATGCTCTACATGAAACATATCAACGCTCCCAAGGGAGTGTCTTGAATATTGATTGGAAACGCTAACATCTGCAACGTCCTCTCTACAGATTACTGCTCTGAAGATCAAGCACAATCCCTTCGCTAAAGCCTTCTTGGACGCCAAAGAAAGGTATAAGGCCTGAAGCTCAAATGACTCCTCAAATGACCGAGTTACTGGCAGCATGGCATCTAACGTTGTTGTTTTTGATTGGCAGGAGCGACCATAAAGACATGCCCGATCACAGTGCAGACAGCCAGCAGTCTGGCTACTCTCAGCGTGAGTTTCATTCCTCATTTTGGTTCTACGTTTCTGAAGTGGCGTGGTGGCAAAATCCGAATCCGAATCAGGAAAGGGTTTATTGCCACAGTAGGTTACACCTACGAGGGATTGGCCTTGGTGGTTGCTGCATACGTACACACGCAGACATAAATAAGAAATAAACAATACATCCAGACACAGAAACAAATATACACAACATAGCTGTTTAGCATAAGAGAAAGGAGGCTGAATGGGTTTGAGTGCAGGATGCAAAAGATATGTAGCTAGTGCAATGGGCAGATGTATAGTAAATTGTAGATTGTACGCTTTATATGACGTTTTTTTTCTTCATACGGAGAACTTTGCTGTGTTTATAAGACTTATTTTGGTTTGTTAAATTCCACAGTTGGAGGTTGGTTCCTCCCAGGCCAGAGTCCCATCTGTCCCAGCAGCAGCCCTCCTCAGTTCAGCGGCACGGCGGGCCACTCGGGCTCCTACTGCGAGCGCTACTCCAGCCTGAGGAGCCACAGAGCGGCCCCGTACCCCAGCCACTACCCCCACCGCACCTCCAGCACAAGTAAGACCCCACTCGGACCTTTTGTAGCCTCAAAAAATACATACATGTATCAAAATGTATCGCGGAGGGGTGTAAATCACAAGTTGTATCGCGATACGATATTATAGCGATTCTTTGGACGACGATACGATATTTACTGATGATCTCTATATAAGTCTGCCGTGATAGGATTTTGGTTCAAACTCAGGGGCCCGCGGCCGATATGAGGCCATATCATATGCCCGTTTAACGCAATTACATTTAAAGCAACCCCCCCCAAAAAAACTGCTAAAATACGGATTAGACGTCTTTATTACTGAGATCTTCCAGACATTTAAATGAAAAACAAACTATTCTTTTTCATAAAATAAAGGGGAATCTTACGGACGATATGTATCGATATTTTCACCCTGGATCGATCATATTGAGATATATTGATATATCGATCCAGATCGATGCATCGTTCCGCCCCTAGTATCATGCGAGGAATCAAAAACGAACGGGGAGAATTTGCATTCATTTGTGGTCTGTAACTCTTTTTTTTTTTTTCCCAGACAACTACATGGACAACACTTCAGGGTCTCTGCCCACTCATGACAGCTGGTCTGCTCTTCAGATCCCCAACTCCACAGGAATGGGCACTCTGTCCCACACCACCAACTCCACATCTAACTCCGGGTGAGCTTCCCAACCACATACAGTTGAAACCAGTTCTATGAAAGCAGTGGCTGCACAAAGCCTTGCTCTACGTTTGAGTTAGGTTGAATTACATCAGCATGAGATGTTGCATCTCTTGTGTTTATTAGTTAATGTGTCAATGATGGTGGCCGAACTGTCCCCGTGGCAGTGGTGGAATGTAACTAAGTAGACTTAAACAAGTACTGTACTTAAGTACAAATTTTAAGGCACTTGTACTTTACTTGAGTCTTTTCTTTTCATGCCACTTTCTACTTCTACTTTCGCTTTTTCAGAGAGAAATATTGTCCTTTTTACTCCACTACATTCATCTGTTACAGCTTTAGTTACTAGTTACTTTAGTTACTCCACTACATTCATCTATTACAGCTTGGTTACTAGTTACTTTACAGATTAAGATGTTTGCACACAAAAATGTTTTATTATAAATCAAACGACCCAACAATATAACTGTTTGGATCCTTTCCACTTTCTAAAATGTCAGGATGTCATTTTTCTGCATTTACTTTTAATACTTTAAGTATATTTTTCTGATGATACTTTTAAATAAGTAACAATTTCACGGACACATTATTACCGGGGGATCTGGGGGATTTTTTTTTTTATTATAGGGTTAAATAATTTTTCTCCTGTATTGTTCATAACTTTCTGCATATTCAAAACATAACTCGTGTTTCAGGTTGCTTTTTAGGAATCATGTATATTTCAACAACAAATGGGTCTGAGAATGGGACAATAATAATATAAATAAATAATATAAATAAATAAAATATAATAATAATAATAATAATAATAATAATAATAATAATAATAATAATAATAACCCTCTGTTTTTCCCTCTGGTCCACAGTCAGTACCCCAGCCTGTGGTCAGTCACCGGCAACACCCTGACCCCTTCAGGCTCGGCCTCCGGCTCCATACCAGGAGGCTTGACCTCCCAGTTCCTGAGGGGCTCCTCCTACACGGGCCTGACCTCCTCGCTGCCCGTCTCCTCGCCGTCCTCCATGTACGACCCCGGCCTGGGCGAGGTTGGCGTCGGCGTCGGGGACGGGGCCCAGTTCGAGAGCTCCATCGCCAGGCTGACCGCGTCCTGGGCGCCGGTGGCTCAGAGCTACTGAGCTCAAACGGCGACTCTCCGGAGGCTTTAGGAGCGGGACTAAAGACATACGGAAAAAACAAAACGGTCCTGGGAAGAAGATGAGATGTCACAAGACCTGCAAAGATCTCCTCTGGCTCCTGTTAGCTTAGATCACTCGTTCCAGAGCCTCTAATTTATCAAAGGTGTAAAGTTAAGCGGTAGTCACACTGAACAGAACAGTTGACGTGCAAAGACAATCAGATCCTTCCATGTTGGACACTTTCCCACGTAGAATATTAAGCCTTAGAATAGCTGCATGGTCACAACTCAACGCCTCTGCTCTTAGACTTTCCCAACATGCTTATTACACATTTAAAACATGTTATTACACCTTTAGCTCCACCCAGCCAAACTCAACTGAGCAATCCTTGCTATTTTTTCTTCTTCTTTTTAAGTCTTAAATATATAAGATGAAAAAAAACAAATTTGGTTCTGCTAACATAAATGTGTATATGTGTGTAAATAGAATAAATTAACGTCCAGTGTTTTCCATATAAATGTGCCTTTTGTGATGATGCAATAAATGTTCCAAGATCGGACTGAGAGACACAAGTGCCTTCTGCATCCTGGCAGGGTTCTGTCAAGACCCCCCTCCCTCCCCCTCCCCCACCCCATGCACAAACAAGTGTACATAACTATCTATTTGTATTTGAACTCACTGTGAGTTTTATTTATGTCATTTAATAATAAATTAAAATTGTTTGTTTTCTCAAAAAAAAAACATGGGCTGCATTTTGTCTGTTTGTCTGTCACTCAGTACCTTTTCAAATGAGCTGAACTCCAGGAACATATTGACTCACTATTTTATAATAAGTTTACGCAGAGCTTTTCAAACGCAGAGAGAAAAATAAAGTTTAAAACGCCATTTACAGTACGTACATTAACACAGAGGCCCAATAATCTGTGAGGTCAAAGGGCAAACAAAGGGCCACTGCGGTTTAATCAACCAGGAAAGACGGTAACAACATCTCTTGTGTTCTCATTTCGAACCGCGCGGGTTTAGAGCGGAGGTGTAACTCTCACGTCGCCCTCGGGCATCAAACCTCAATCATCAAACGTTTGGCCCCACATTATGAGCTTTCTTTAAATAACGGCGTCCGCACGGCCACGCTAAGTGAACGTGGCTTCTCTGACATGTAATTGAAATAACAAGGTGATGGAGAAAAGTCCAGTTCTAGAAATCTTTCGGGGGCTGCTTTTCCATCACCGGCACCCTTTTGTTACAATCTGCGTTGTGGTGCGACATACGGCTAACACATTCGGATCTGCATGCGAGGAAAGTCAAAAGGTACTGAATACGGACCCAAAATGCTAACACCGGGGGCCGAAGAGAGTAAACTAAGTGCGCGCATTTAGCACAGCTTGTTACTCCAAAGTCAGCTTTGCGTTATTGGCGGGAACACAGTGGACGCAAACCAAACCCAGTTCAGTTTACCGACCTTTTCATTTGCAAGGCGTGACTTTAAATGCCTCGTTAGGGTGGCAGTAGCTCGGTCAGTAGGGAGTTAAGTTGGGAACCAGAGGGTCGCTGGTTTAAGTCCCCGTATGGACCAAAGCATGGTGGTGGACCGGTAGCTGGAGGAGGGCACTGCCAAGGTGCTCTTGAGCAAGGCACGAACCCTCAATTGCTCGGGCACTCTGACATCTCTCCATTAGTGCATGTATAGGTACTGAGCATGTGTGTGTAACTCAGACCTGTGTGTAATAACAACAGAGTGAAAAAAATCGTAATTTCCCCTTGCGGGATTAATAAAGTATACATTATTATTATTATTATTATTATTAAAGTAATGAACACCAAGGCTTGTAGCGAGGTGCTGAGCACTGGGGGTCACACGCTCTGGCTCCATATGCATATCTCTATTTATTCTGACGCTGTTTTCGGCCCTCAGGCCTTCTGCAGAGTGTGCAACACTGTATGCCAAATTTTATATTCACAAGCAGAAATGTTCCAATTCATCTCCTAATTTTGTACCTTTTCTCATAGAATTTAAATCTCTACTGAAGTCACTTAGATCGTTGAATAACAACAAAAGCATTCAAATTGTGGAAACTGTAGAGCTTTTTTTCCCCTGAAACCTCTGACTAATTGTAAATTTATGTTTTCATGTACTTTTAATTTTTTTTTCTATGTAATGATTATCATTTGTATTGCTTCGTATGTGTTTAACTTTGATCATCATAAGCCTGTACACTTGATGTTCATGTGCTATTACTGTTCATCTGATTCTATGTATACTGCATCTTGTCAATAAAAAAAAAGTGTGCAACACTTGTTTCTTATTTTCAAACACCTTGTTATCATGTGATTATTCATTCTACATATTATTATGAAGAGAGCTGAAACATGTGTTTAATGAAGTTAAATGAGGAAAGGATCTTTCAAGGAAAAATTCACAAGGTTTTAAAATGACTCAAAAAGTAATAGACTGTAGTTTATAATGCCAAGTGCTTTATTTAACTTTTGATCACCACTGACTTGAGGCCACAGTTTACACAACTCTGAGTGTATTCCATTTGCTTAAAAATGTATACAGACACATCTCTAATATTCCATTCTAGTCAAAAAGTACCATAACATCAGGTTGAAGGCTGGACGGAGTGGGCAGCCAGATTATGCTGATGTTCTATCGGGCGTTCCTGGAGAGTAGAGGTGAAAGAAAAAAAAAAAAAAATATATATATATATATATATATATATATATATATATATATATATATATATATATATATATATATATATATATATATAATAATAAAAATATATACAGTACAGGCCAAAAGTTTGGGCACACCTTCTCATTCAATGCATTTCCTTTATTTTTCTATTTAATTGTAGATTCTCACTGACAGACGTCAAAACTATGAATGAACACAATTATGTTTTGTACTTAACAAAAAGTGTGTGTAATAACTGAAAACATGTCTTATATTTTAGATTCTTCAAAGTAGCCACCCTTTGCTTTTCTGTTAACTCTGCAAACCCTTGGTGTTCTCTCAATGAGCTTCATGAGGTAGTCACCTGAAATGGTTTTCACTTCACAGGTGTGCTTTGTCAGGGTTAATTAGTGGAATTATTTCCCTTATTAGCAAAGGGTGGCTACTTTGAAGAATCTAAAATATAAGACATGTTTTCAGTTATTTCACACTTTTTTGTTAAGTACATAATTCCATATGTGTTCATTCATAGTTCTGATGCCTTCAGTGAGAATCTACAATGTAAATAGTCATGAAAATAAATTAAAAAACGCATTGAATGAGAAAGTGTGTCCAAACTTTTGGCCTGTACTGTGTATATATATATATATATATATATATATATATATATATATATATATATATATCGAAAATCATATATATTACATATATGTTGATGGATATGTGGGTGGGTTTGTGTCAAAATGTGTGTGTTTGGGTTTGTGTGTAAAAAATGTGGAGTAGAAGAATACTGATACCAGTAGGAAATGTATCCTGTTTGAAGTATGAAATTACACAGTATGCTGATATATGTATTGCTTCTTGATGGAAATAATAAAAATAATTATTAAAAAAGAAGAAAAAAAATGAAAATCGTATATATTAGGAGTTTTTTTGGCAACCTTTTTAAAATTGATTAATTTCCCTAGATTCAATATTTTTTATTTTTATTTTGTTTTACCAATGATTGACCTAAATATTTTCTGTTCATACAGTACCGCTGACAGCGACTTCATCATATGCGTTTCCAGCAAAACAGACGGAAAGCAGAAAATTCAGAAAATCAATGTTATGTACTTCTTTACAAATGAAATAAACGTCAGACTGACTGACTGACGTGATGTGCATTCTTCATAGAAAACAATTGGTTTTTAGGAATGTCTCATAATATATTGTCTCTAGACGTGTATTATTCAACTTTTGTTTCTGTTAAAGAAGGAAAAATAAAAATCGCAATACTTCTAGAATCACAATAAATGAAAATCGCAAATCACAAATATGAATCGACACCCATGTATCGTGAAAGAATGGAATCGGGACAAAAGCATATCGTCCTATGCCTAGTGGAGAGCATCATCAGATATGGAATCACAGCAGGCCGGTCAGCACACACAAGACAGCTATGAGGGTAACAGGGAGGAAAGAGTACAAGTACAAGCCCATACAGAGCCTGTACGAGCAAGCAGTCGGGAAACAAGCGAGACAAAATGACTGCAGATCCTCAACACCCTGTCTCTCTCTCCTGAATATGAACTTCTGCCATCAGGGAGAAGATTCCATGTGCCGAGATATAAAACAAACATCGTTTATCCCAACCTCTATCAAGCAGCTGAACTCCAATACTAAGTCTTAGCACAACAGAGCAAGTGCAATAAATACACTTTAATTCTAATCACTTTTTAAGTTGGTTTAAGTTTAATGTCTGTATAGTCAGATGTGTCCTTCATGTCCTAAGATGTCTTATGTATATCTTACGTTGTTCTCAGGTTGAGTTTATGTTGATTTGATGTAATTTAGAATAGTTACTCTGTGACATGTTTGTGTTGTGAAGTAACATATAGTAGCACTATGCCAGACCAATTTCTCCTCGGGGACAATAAAGTGTATTCTTTCAATTCTATTCTATTCTAAGCAAAAGTACAAGTACACATACAAAAGCTATAAAAGTTTCATTTTTAAAAACGGTCATACCTATTTATATTTGGAATTACAGAGCAACTAAAAACACATCAAATTAAATAAAAAATCATAGTTTTGCAGTACCAAGCTCCATTGACAAGAGAAGAAAACAAAAAGGCAAAAAAAATCTAAAATATACAGTGAAAATATTTTATGGTTGCTTCAACTCATACCTGAGGCCAGCGGCTTGGCCGTGCACTCATGATGTCAGTGGTGTGATGTGTGTGTGTGTGGTTGTGTGTGCGTGTGTGTGTGTCAGGCCCACAGAGGTTCAGCCCCTGAGCAGTGATGGAGTGGTCCTCACCCAGGTGCAAATGAAGGCTGGAGGGTCACGGGGGCCTCGGGCAAACAGTAATGAAGCAGCAATGTGACCTGCAGCTGGTGGGGCCGATCACGGCCGTGCAAAGGTCCCATCATGAAACGCTGACATTTCGGAAAAGCTCCACTTCACTGCCTCTGCAAATGTAGCAATTTATCTCCGTTAGCTTAAGCAAAATACAGTAGCTGTCTTTGTTTAAACTGCCAAATGAGACGTGGACTTCTGTGATACCCTTCCTTTGAGGATTAAGGATATTTATTCAGATGAGCAAATTAACATTGAGTGTATTCATTTCTACTTGGAAGAAGGCAGAAGTCCTTTTTAGCAGTGGTCTCTTACTTGCATTATAATGACTTGTACACTAAATATTACTGAGGTAAAAGTACAGAACAAAATGTACTAAAGTGTCAAACGTGCAAGTACTCATTAAGCAGTAAGTGTTCTGTTATTATTTTATCATACATTTGTATTATCATTACAGGTGAATTGACGTTTAAGCCGCATTTTAATCTTGTCGTTGGTTGCGGTTGAGGTCAATACTACCTACGTGGGTAGTTTATGTATAAAATAGTATCGTAATTCCATCATATTGAACGCATGTTTCGCATATATTGTCACGAAAATGTATTGTATGAGGTACTTACCCATAGTCAGCGTATTACCTACAGTAATACTTTGGCGACGACAGTTCATTTCCAGGATGATCGGCGGAACATCCGGCGGCGACGTGTGTTGCCGTTGTCTTACTCCGATCTCTTCGGGAAACAACAACAAACTTCGAGCTAGCAAGTTTTGAAGACAATTTGGACGGTGCAACAAGGCAGGCCTGCTTGGTTCTTTCGGGGAATGGTTGTAAAGATTTACAAAGCATATGTTTACGCAATTTCCTCTCTAAATGGGACAGTTTGGGACCGATTGGTGGGTTTGCTGTGGACGAAGTACACACGGCGATACACTGGTAAAAGTAGATGAGGTTTAACCATGTATCCAGGTAATTTAAATAGCTCACGTTACTGTATTGTGTGAACAGTTAACTTCATTTAATATTGGATGTGGCGTGTTCTTTTGCGGGGTGCAAATGTTCCACCAAAACAACTTCCTTCCCGAGACTATTTTGCAGAGCCACCGTCGCTGCGTCCGGAGCTTAGCGCTGCTCCAAGAGAATTGTGATTGGTTAAAAGAAATGCAAACAACCCATCCTGGACTGTATGTGTGATGTAGCCACAGCACTGTGGAGATAGTTCTGGCAATGCGAGACTATATTGCGTATGAATTAAGCTTTTCATTTGTTCATTAGTTCCTTCCAGAGACTATTTTGCAGAGCCACCGCAGACTGTGACCCTCCTATCCTGGAATGTATGTGTAATGTAGCCAGACCTTATTCCACAGCGCTGTGGAGATAGGTCTGGCAATGTGAGACGAAGTGAACAGCTAACATTGTCACATACTCCAGCTGTACTAGTGTTTTGTTCTTAAATTCAAAATCTCAATAATAAACACAGTGATGTGATTGACTGTCGCCAAAATGCAACCTAGGGTCTTTTTGTGAATGTACCCGAAATCAAACTTTCGTTTAAAAGCATAATTAAGACGGAAATGCCACTTTTAAGATTGACCGTATTTTTGTTTTCGGTCAAATGGCTCTTTGAATGGGAGCGCTAGGGGCACTACTATGATCGCATCAAAATCGCTATTTTTAAAAGTTTAATAAAAAGAAAGGTTTTGAACAACTGACTTTAGCAGTTGTTTTTTCCGCTCGCCGCCATCTTGCTGGTCAAAAAGTGTCCGTGTACACAAACAATGTTCTCAATGCTCGAGTTCATGTGTAGAGCCCCTGGTGATACTTTGAGCAAAGTTCCATGTTGTGTCGCGCCTTCTTAGTGTTTTAAAAATAATGATTTTGATGCAATCATCATAGTAGCACTCCCATTTGACCCGAAAATGAAAATAAGGTCAATCTTTATGTCTTTTATATCTTTTAACTTTATGTAACAGTTGTTGTGCTTGATGCAAAGCATTTGCCATGATATCACCGACCCCATTACATGTATTTTCATACATTTATACATATGTACAGTATGTATATGTATCATCTTGAGTTTCTGCACACCAATCCAACAGATTTGTATTTAACATGTCTTTCTATGCATATCTCATATGTATTCAATACTCTCATATTTGTAATATTTGATTCACTGGACCAATGAACACCTGACATTATTTTGGTATTAGCCAGTATTTGTAAATCACGCTGGGCTATTACTAATATGTAACACTGCTGTGTCTACAAGCTCTACCAGATATAGTACAGTGACTATGGCTTTTTTTATTATAGCTATTATTCATGGGGTTGGATATGGAAAGTGGAATGACTTCAGGAACCAAAAAAAGCCAAAAAGAGTCACTGAACCCTTGTGTTTCATCTCCAGTGTGTGTGTGTGTGTGCGTGTGTGTGTGAGAGTACCTGTTTATGAGCAGTTGTCCAGACTTAGTGGGGAGGATGTTTGCTGATGGTCTTTGCTCAGTCTGGAGCGATAAACAGGTCCTGCTGGGCCCAGAGCCATCTCTGCTCTCTCACTTACACTTGTGTGTGTGTGTGTGTGTGTGTTTGTGTTTGTGTTAATCTGAGGACCCTGAGCTCACTGAAGCCTTTGTTCTTCAAGATGGCTGATCTGCTCTGTACACCCCAGCCTGCAGCCTGTGTTGGCCTTCACTAATTGACAATTGGAGATGGACTTTGCACACTGGCCCTTCTCTCCACCCCTGGAAGTGTGTGTTCCAAATACGCTTTACAGAGTGTGCCCAGCACCCAGGTGTGGAGGATGGAGGACTCTAAACAGCAGATGCAGATGTTGGATTGGCTCACTCTTGCCTTATCACTGTAGTTATTAGTTTTAGCTGTAGCAGAGGGGTAATGTAGGGTAAAATGCACCGAAACTACATGTTCCATCTGTTTTAGAGACAGAATTGGAGTTTATTCATTACATAAACGATAAGTATCAAAGAAAGAAAAAGAAAGCAGACACTGACAGGGAGTGAAGTTAGACTTGTGATTTCATCCAATGGGGCAAATCTAAATCTGACAGATGAGGAAGATGCCAGTCTCCTGTCTCATCTTCGTCCTGGTGTCCCCTCACGTATCCCTCCCTCCACTTCCAGGAATAAGCCACCGAGCAGCCTCACGGAAGACGACAGAAGGGCGAAGCGGCCTCCGCAAACACCACAATTATGATGGTGAGTCACATTGTGCAAGGCCTTGCGGGTGATTTACGAGGGGCCGCTGCCAAAAAACAAGTTGTCAAGTCTGGAACAGCGAGTCAGCGCAGCGGCGGGGAGGTGTGTTTGCAGACCGCCCCCTCGTCCGCCCCAAAACCCCAACCCCGTCCCTCTGATGTCTGTGTGTCTTCGTTAATGAAGAAATTCTGGTACCTTGGTGAGACATTGCTCTCAGCTGAGCAGACTCTGCCTCCTCCGTGCCCTCAACCCCTGCACAGTCATACGGCTGCCCCACCCATACGCAATCCCATCAGGCCTCTGGCTTCACCTGCCTTGCAGTTAATGGAGCTACAACATTCCTAATCTGTGGCAGGGTTAGGCAGAATCCTTGCATTTCACATCTTTTGCCACCAAATTCTCAGTACGCTGAACATAGTAGCTAACAACTGAAGGTTGACAACATGTTTGTGGTTGTTAATGTGATTATTAGATGTCGGTTGCCATTATTTAGAGGCAAATTGGATTTTGAATGGTTCCTGTACTTTCTGTTCCAATGAATTTCACTGTCATGCTGTATGCTACAAGATCAAATTTGAAGATGTTTTGCAAATCAACTCATACTAGAGTTCTGCAGTGGCCTTAAACAGAGACCCAGACTGACTGGAAACGACTGGTAATGCAAAATTTGAGACCAAAAACTAACCGTATCTATATATTTTCTTTATTATGTACATTATTGACTGTTAGCTTGCCAGGCTAACGCAAAACATTGGCTCTGTGTCTCGCTCTGTCTCTTTTCCTTTTCCCTCTGGGCTTTTTTTTTTAACACATAACCCGCATGGACGGAATCGATTGGCACAGTCAGAGAGAGGAGGGGAAAATTACATTTGAAAATAACCTACTCAAACACAACCTGAGCCTGAAGCGAAACTGAGCCCAAGCCTGCCACTTTGTTGGGACCAGAATGTGTTCAGAACAGGTTGGAATCATCAAGTGGGACCATTTTTACAGATACCACAGTGCTTTAGGTCAATGATTCCCAACCAAAGTTACTTCTGCTGTATGTGGAAAGATTGTGGAGCAGCTCAACTAATTTAAAAAAAAAAAAATAGAAATGATTTTATGAAAAGAATATATCAGCTGTAACACCTGAACACTAGATGTTGCAGTTATGTAAGAGTGCTTGAAATCTAGTTAGTTAGCAAGCAAGCACAGCCATTTAAACAGGTAGTTAGCTAAAAGTAATGAATAAATGGTAGAAAGAATAGCTAAAAGTATTGCATAAGCAGCTGAAATGGTTAGCTGAAAGTAGGCCTACTGACTAAGCAGTTCAAATAGCTAGCTAAAAGTAATGGATAAACAGTTGAAATAGTTAGCTAAAAGTATTGCATAAGCAGCTGAAATGGTTAGCTAAAAGTAGGCCTACTGACAAAGTAGTTCAAATAATTAGCTAAAAGTAATGGATAAACAGTTGAAATAGTTAGCTAAAAGTATTACATAAGCAGCTGAAATGGTTAACTGAAAGTAGGCCTACTGACTAAGCAGTTCAAATCTTTAGCTAAAAGAAATGGATAAACAGTTCAAATATTTAGCAATCTAAATATTGACATTTCAACAGATATGAAAAAATTAACAATATCTACTTTTATATCATGAAAAGTGTTATACATTTGGAACATACGTTGGGAAGCTCTGGGGGCACCTCATAACAAAAAAAGGTTGATAACCACTGCTTCAGATCCCTGTGACATGCCCTATATGGTAATATCAAAAATCAAACGTCAAACATGGCAACCTGCACGTTGCAATCGGCAAATCACAGCCTTTGCAAAAACACATATTGTCCCAATGAGACAGATGTCCGAGCAGTGTTTTTGAACTACATGAGCAATTTCACACATTAGGAAGACTTGCTAGCCAGCATAAGCTAATGTATGTTTCCTCCGGTCACCACAGGGATGGCGACAGCCTCTCACCATCCTGACAGGCCAGTCCAGTTAGCTGTGGACAGTCACACGAGCAGAAAAGACTTGTAAGCAAACTGGTCCTCACTGAAGTAACATTTAGCAGAGGTGCATGATATCCAGTGTGGTCTGAGTGAGAAAGGGTGTCTTTCACTCATTGGTAGCAGCATGCTGATTATCCCCAGGGTTCAGCCGGCGTGTCAATCACTGCATTCACACACAGTTCCATTTGAAAAGAGTAAATCACTCACACAATTAATATGTCTGTATGACGATTGCAGCAAACTTCACCTGAAATCCTTATATTTTACTTCCAGCCTCAAATTTAAAGTGAAAATACAGCATTACAGATTTTACACATTAAAGTATGTATACACACGTAGACTATTGGGGAGTACTACTACTACGTATGTGGAAAGGCCTTTTGTGTCTCCACAGGGAGCTGTGTGGAGTTTAACGAGTTGCTTCAAGCTCAAGAGAGGTCACTTGCAGTCAGCAAAGTTTGAAAATGAAACAAATCTGGAGGTGTAGAGTTAGAAAGAAGCGAGCCTACCAGACCTCTGTAGTAGAGCTGAAGATCTTTGCCCAATTTCTATCATTTTACACAGGCTCGGTGCCGGGCTTGGGCGGTCGGGTGATGCGTTTCAATTAGCGCGAAAATGGATGCTGAGGAGGTGAAAACGGAGGCTGGCCTCTGGCGATTACGTTTTGGTTGCACCGGGAAAGAAAGCAAAGTCTGAGGTGTGGAGAACTTTTGACCATGTGCATAATGAGAACGATGAGCCAGCGGGTTATGTGAAATGCAAAAGAGGCGACGTTCTGTTAAAGTACGACAGCAAAACGACAGGGAATTCGTCGCCGATAAGGCATGTTGATCGAAGCTGTTCAACACCCGCCAGCGCCCAGGATCAACCTACAATCACATCGTTTGTTACACCATCAAAACCCATCCCTGCAAAGGTGAAACAAACGGTGACGGAGAAGTGGGTCAGCTTCTGCTGCAAAGACTTTTAATATCGTAAATGGCGAGGGGTTTGAATAATGTCGGGCTGTAAACGGGTTCAGGCTTTTAAAAAGCTGTCAATCAAAATGTACTTGTACTCTGGCCGAATTTTGTCGGGCCTAACTTTTAAGGCCCGATTACAGCTCTACTCTGTAGCCCTCTGCTCATCTCTGCTAGAGGCTACGTTATATCTAAAGAACGTGGAATAAAAAACACAACATCCAACTAATCCAACCCCATAACAACACGCAGAGACCCTTTTTTTTGTTTGTTTGTCTGTGTGTGCATGTATTTTTTTCTTTAGTATGTGTGTAGATATCGCTGCCGGGCAAAAACCTTGTATCTCCATATTTCGTCATTTTAATTATTTTTCATGAATCAATGCTATTGGTCAGCATTTACATTTCACCGTAAAGGGACTCGCAGGACACCAGGCATGCATGTAACCCTGCTTTACTGTCAACCTAGTCTCGCTTTTGCCAGACCTTCCTCCACAGCGCTGCGGAGGAGGGTCTGGCTAGTCCACACAGCATTACCGGGATGGGAGAAAAACGTGCTCTGGTTTATTGGCATTTCTGTAAACCAATCACAATCGTCATTGGACGGAGCCACGGTGCCTCTGCAAAATAGCCTCGGGAAGGAACTCGTTTTGGTGGAACATGTGTACGTTCAAAAGTTGTTTTTTCGTCACACAACAGAAAACTCAGATTAGACAGATAGTCTAGCTAGCTGTCTGGATTTATTACAACACAAAGAAAGCGGAAGGTAACGGACATCCGGCCGAAAAGAGCGAAATCCGACGGAATTTTCGTCGGCAACGGAGCAATCTCGGAAGTGGAATGTCGTGAATTGACTGTAAAATATACTGTATATTATTGGTCATAACTTGAAGCCAAATATGTTTTCCTATAACACACAATTAGTGCATTAGCAAGTGCTGCAAACAAGAACAAAGCTGTATTGACTTTCCATGCAGATCTACTTGTCACTGTGGTGCTACCATCAGACCTTCCTCCCTGCTCTAGTTTCTCCTCATTACAGCAACATTCCTACAGTTGAATCAGTGCATACATGCAGTACGTTCCATTACTGTTATTTTAACATGAAATATTTCTTTCATACAAATAAAATGAACTTAAAGTTACTCCTAAATTGACTCTCTAGTGCATTTTCAAGTTATTTTAGAAATTGGACAAACACCAGACAAAAATGTATACACCTAAAGCTGAAATAAACTGATTTCTTCAAATTCCTAATTAAAGTCTTACACTATAAATATGGCGGAAAGTTGTAGAAGTGTGGTAATCATTGTAAATAAACCATACATACATATAACATGCAACCTTCCAGCAGCACTCTATCCACTTTTGGGAAAACACTGCCCCCTTGTGGTTCAAAATTAAAGACCTTTCCACCCTGTGCAAGGTGCATCATACCTTGTCTAAACATATGATTGGTACACACATAATATAAATTAACCGCAAATATGTTTACACCAAAAAACATTCAGAAATGTGCGCCATCCACATCAGGACAGTATGTTGCAATTACCCTGCATAGTGACAACTCGCTTGTGTGGTCTTCACCGTCCATTTTGATCGTTCCGGGTCAAAATTGAAAAAATGCGCTTTGTTTGGAATTTTTTTCTGACTTTTTTTATGCTTTTGGCACTTTTTAAAACGTTTTCATCCCTCTATTCATCGCTTTTTTTAATTCATGGTCAATAAACCTAATAAAATGACATACCTCCTTTTTTAATTATTGTGACTAATACAATAGTTCAGAGCAGAGGATGTTGAGTGAATCAGACTGGTTTATGTCAGGATGCAGTTTTGAAACCATTTAAAAAAAAAAATTCTTCCAAAAGCCATGAAATTAAATAAAACATCCAAAATTCAATGGAAGTAATCATTAATTTTACCTGCGAAGAACATGGATGGACGGATGTATATATGTTTTATGGGTTCCATTCAACGTACATGCATCCAAGTTATTTTGGGGCAATTTGGTTGTAAGAAACCCATATTTCTGATATAAAAAAAAACTTTGAAAACGGGTCAAATTTGACCCGAGGACAACGCGAGGGTTAACTAAACCTGTTCTCATGGTAGGCCAGTAGCCTTTGGATGGGATCCAAACCCAACACATGGCTGAGTTCAGTGACTCCGAGGGCTGGTCAAATCACTAGCCTTGGCCTCGACCTCTTTCAAGGTTGCTAACTTCCAAATTCAGAGCCAGTAAAATATACAAAAGTGAGCAGAAAAAAAAAAAAAAAAAAATGGCTAAACAATTCAATGTCACTGCTTACAATCATTCTCAGTTACATTCAAATTTTTTTTCACTACTAGGTTGCAAGCACTCATGCATCACATCGCTTTCATTTTAAATTCCTTTATTAAAAAAAACAAACAAAAATAATCCAGACACATCTTTAAATATTGAGACGACATGCAAAGGGAGAACGTGGGCATTTCAGTCATCAACCGTGTAATAATGATAACTAAAACATAAACCTATGCACTTAAGACGCGATGGTCAGCAAAACCATGTCCAGTATGGAGAGTAGAGATGAAGCTGGCGTTGGTGCCGGACGTCGACTCTGATATGATGCGCGTGGTTAGTGACGTGGACTCGACAGCGGCGAGTCTCAGCTGAATTTGGCTTTAGAGAAATCCATCTCTGGGTGCTGAGCCATGAACCTGCAGAGACGGGAACAACACGACCACATGCAGTCAGTCTTTTATTGGTTTACTTTCTGGTACCTAGGTTACAGCATCATTTTCTCATCCCTCTCTCCGTGTCTATTTGTTTAATCCTCCCCCTCCTCTCCCCTTTTTACATATCTCAGAGCTGATTGAGAAAGAGCTGCCAAGATGAATTGATAAATTATCAACTTTTAAATTAATCGCCAACTATTTTGATGATCGAGATTGAGTTATTTTTTTAAAGATTATTTTGGGGCTTTTCTGTCTTTAATTGACAGGACACACGCAGGACACCGTCACAGGGCGGAACCCAACCCCCGGACCTCTGCGTCGAGGCTCAAGCCCCGAAGCATACGTGCGCCTTGCTCTACCCACCGAGCCAACCCCGGCCACGGTTTGAGTTATTTTTCAGGAGGAAAAAATAAATAAAAAGTCAAACTTCTGATTTATTTATTTATTATTAGGTTCCTTCACTCCTCTGACAGTAAACGGAATATCTTTGGGTTATGCAAAACTAGACTTTTGAGCACAGCATCTTAGGGTTTTTCGGTCATTGTATAGACCAAACAACTGATCGATTAATCCAGAAAATAATCAAAAGACCAAATCGATAATGAAAACAATCGTTAGTTGCAGCCCTAGTCTGAGATATGGTAGGTTTCTGGATAGTCCGCATGTTCCTGCAGGGTACAGACAGAAAACATTTCTTCTAATTTTAGCTATACGTTAGATGACATAGCGCAAACAATTGGAATGTTGGAAAGACAATGTGAACTTTGTGTCTATAAAAACAACTTTATATCCCGACTACAGTCACCACAGTAATATGGTTTAACCCTTATAAAAACTATACGAGACCTTTAGAGGCAGCTTTAACAAGCGTGGAGAGGAAGTGGAAGGTCAACATAACAGCAGGTCTCTTCTGGTGTGAACTGAGCCAGCAGCGATAAGAGAGCGTCCTTCACATCGGCCTCACCGCTCCGACGCTGGCCCACATCCAGGTCTTATCGCAGTTAACTACTGCTGTGTAATATTTGACATATTCTACACAGGAAACAATCCTTAAGAGTTATCCTCTATATCGGTTTTAGACAATAGACAGTTCAAACAAAAACAAAAAACAAAAAACAAAAAAAAAGGATCAAAATCCACGCAGCAGAACCAGAGATATCGTATTTTTTGTTCCATCCATTCTTCTTCCTTGGTCGTGACGTCGGCTTAGCATCGCTAGTGTTCGCCTTAGCCAACTCCTTCACCACCAGCGGAGCGAGCTGGAAAATCTAACTGTTCCCGAACCACCGTGGGGAGGAGGGCCACAACATCATGGCCACCAACAAAACTCAGCAAAGACTGTTCTTGCTCGGGCTTTAACTTCTGGATATTCGGCGGCGTTGCCACAACGGACAGAATGGCTTCGCTCGCATCTTTCTCCGCCGCCGTTACACAAACTCACCGAAGGTTACCGAACCTCAACGTCATCGTTCTCAGCCACTCCCTCTGTTCGCTGATTGGACCCGCCAAAGATTTGGCACGAGAAAACACGCAAATATTACCCAGACCAGACGGCGTAGTGAAGGAAAATGAAAATTGAGCGGAAGTACGTAGGAGGGCGGAGCCAGGCTGGTATTCCCACGGTAGAAACTTTTGTAGAAAAATCAGCGGAACTCCCCTTTGAATGCACCACCAAGAGTATCCTGGGGTTGCAACGGTATTAGAGGTGTGAATCTTCACTGATCTCTCAATTCGATTACCATGTCAGCGATTCAATTAGATATCTCGATGCATCAAATACATTTTTACTATTAAAGCCATGTAGGATATTTAATTCATAGCTTTTCAAGCTTCAAAAACAAAACATTCTGCAGTGCTCTAATACTAAATGAATTGGATACATAAAACTACAGCACTGAGCACATGGCACTTCCTGAATGTGCAAAAACTAACCGAATATGTAAACAGAAGTGTTGTTAAATAATCGATTGCGAGCCTGCCGATTATCGATGCAGCATCGTTCATGTCCACGATTCGATGAATCGATTATTTGATTCATTTCAACACCTCCAAACGGTAGTACAACCATTTGTCAAAACCTTGAGGAAAAAAACAGAGGCAGCTAGCTGTTGCCCTGCAGACACTCAAAGGTCCAACATCATGCTCATTTTCTGGTTCACACTTGCGCTTTTCCTAGAACACGCTTACATGCTTTAATGTTAATATTTCCCCCGCCCTCATACTGTCCGTCTGAATATGGCTGACTGAAAAGCTCCGTTTTAGCACAGCTTAACAGTTTTTGAGAGGAACATATACAGTTTGTAGTTAATGGGCTACAACGGGCAGAACCCACAGTAATATTTTTAAAAGTGCACCAAAACCACATTGGATCATCTGAAGGACCTGTAGTGTAAGAAGGTTAAGGCACTGCTTATTTTTGTTGTTTGACAGTGAAGTGACGGAGTGAAAGTTCACACCTCATTTGGGCTTTTCCTTTTTATTTCTCTCTCCTTGAACCACAGCAGAGGCTGGTCCAAACACCACTCTAGATTTTATTACCTGCTGTTACAGTAGACGAGCCTGGCCTTGAGCACAAATAGGTAACGCTGGGGGCGAAACTTGAAAGGCAGCTTTCGAATTCACTCTTCATACATAATAAAGTTGCTGCGAAACGGACCCTGAATGCAGCGTCTGCTTTGCAGAGTTGGTCGACGTCGTTAAAAGAGGTCAGATCTTTTTACGATTACCGAGCTTAACTGCGACCGCCGCATTTTTTTGACGCAACGACTGGAAACCTACTTTTTAAGAATGTCTTGTTTCTTCTGCTCTTCGGACGTAGGCAGGCCCATCGATTTCTGCCTTTGGTCATACATCATCTTCTCCACCATACCGCGAGTCTCTCCGTCCAGGTCTGACAGCTGCTCAGCAGGAGAAAAACGAAACACACGCACGCACACGCAGACGCACACGCACACACACACACACACACACACACAGTTAGGAGGATGGGGCAGGAAGGTGTTGCTGCAGATGTAATGGGAGGCAGAATACACACGCTTTACCTTTGAGTTCTCTGGACTGACTTTCTTCGTGTTGATTTCCGGATCTGTGGTAACAATCCGGCTCCACCACTCCATTTTATTAATCTGAAATTAAAGAATAGGATTAGTGCTTTCATTCATTTTGAAACCGCTGAAGAGATGCAGACCAATGGCTAGAACAAGAGATTGGTGACTTGGACTGAGTCGACTTCAGTCACTGTTTTGATGACTTGCGACTTTACAAAAAATAAATAAAATAAAAAGGGACTCGAGACTCGACTTTGAAGTTAATGACTCGAGACGCGACTTGACTTGAAGCATGATGGCTCGTTTGAATGGTGTTTGAAAGCGGTGTGTGAAATATGAAGTAATATAATTTAAAAAGGGCAATTCCGGCGCAAGATGAACCTAGGGGTTAATAACACACGTGTACCGAGTCGACCGTTCTCTGGGATAGGTTTTCATTCTAATCGAATGTGACCAGTTTTAGCGAAAACCGCCAATTAGCTCATAACGATGGTCGTCGGGGCATGCGAAAGTAAAAAGAAATCGCTATTTCTACACCACTAACAAGGATCAAAACAGCACCACACTTCCACGGTAGCATAATGAGGGTCCCTACATGTAAACCGAGGCATTGATAAGTGTACAGACAGTTTATTAAAAAGATAGTTTATAAAGACAGTACCGTTCGGCATACAGGCGGGCGTCATCTTGGTAAAACAGTCATGACCAGTCGAACCACGAACGCCGTGCCTGAGCTATGTTGCTGGTTGCACGGCGATCGTGGTTCGACTGGAGAGAACGGTCGACTCGGTACCCATGTGTTATTAACCCCTAGGTTCATTTTTACGCCGGAATTGTCCTTTAAGGTTGTCACGTGTGCCGTCTCACTATCAAGTGTGCTGTGCAGCGGCAGCAGAGCAAACTGTGAATCAGGATTGGACTGCTCAAAAAAAAAGTCCTCGGGATGTGATTGTGATGATTGGATTACCGGCTGACAGTCAAACTCCTTGCTATGGCAACACATAACATCAAAGAAGAAAAAATAAAATAAAATAAGTGACTTGATGGAAGAAGAGAGAGAGAAAAAACAAAAGGACTAGAGACTTGCTTAAAGCTTGTTTTACAGTTCTGCGGAGACTCCACGCAGAGCTTTTGCCTTACCCTGCGTAAGTGGCCTGATGTTTATACTTGTGCGTTGAGCCGGCGTGTGTGTGTGTGTGTGTGTGTGTGGAGTGTGTGGTAAAGCGAGGGAGAAGTGAGAGAGTGACGGCGATTAGCTTCAGAGCGAGTAGCGACTCTAGAGTCATAGTGAGAGAAACAAAGTGTCTCCCCTGTTCTTTCTGACCACGGCAGGAAAAGTGAACCCTCTCCTTGATGTCATGTTGTTTATGGAGAAGGAGAACCAGGGAATGAGTCGGGGGGAAATGCAACTCTACCGAGCCACGGCCGAGCGGCGTGCGTCACTGCGACGTGTAGTTACATTTTTCGAGAGGTGCACGTCAGGCTACTGCGTAGATCCAGAGGGGTCTGCGGGGGTACGCCGTCGATTTGACGCACAACCGTAAAACGGCCTTAAGACTTGGACCAAAATGACTTGAGACTTACTTGGGACTTGAGCAAAGATGACAACACTGGTTCCAACCTACAGTGAGCCACACTAACCGGGTTCTCACCTTCTCTAAGTGGACTGTAACAACCTTGCCGTCGTCGAGGAGCCAGGAGCTTTCTTCCACCTTCACTTCGTTGCAAAGCTGGCCTTCAATGACCGGAGGGTGTCCCTTCAGGCCCACCTTGATGGAGCGCCGCTGGATGTCGACCACTACGTCTCTCCCTTTGATGCGGAACTTCACGTCAAAAGGCACGACCAGCTGTAGGAGGATGTTCAAACGGAACACTGCGGTTAGAGTCGGGTTTTGTTTACGGCAGGGCTGTACCGAATAACAGTTTTTGAGCTTCGAAGCTTCGGTGTTTTTCAACAGCCAATATTCAAAGCTTCGGGGCAGCGGAGTGGGGAAACCAACATTTCCAACCGCACCTGAAGGCAGCTTTATTTCACGGGCAAAAGAGAGGAAAAAAAAAGAAGAAAAAGAAAAAAGAGACGAAGCGAGAGATTGCAGGAAACAGTCAGCTGTTGTTGCACAAACTCCTGGGCAGTTCAGTGCTTGCGTTTCGTTTTTTGTTTTACCATCATAGTGTTTCAAACTTATTTAACTTATATAAGAAGAGGCAGTTCTGTTCCCCGTCGCTGTAACGTCACGGGACTCGCACGCCACGCCACGGACTGACAAGTCTGAAAGCCGCCGGTTAACGTCACACGATTTTCCGAGACAATTGACGTCGGGTTGCTTTTCTCCAAAAGTTGAATCAGACTTACATTTTTGCAGCAGGCATTCAAAACAAAAACGGAAAGACCTGCGTCTGACGAGGGACGACTGAGGCAGCGTGTGTGAATAAATGCTCAGCCAGCCGGTGCCTCGCCGTAGTGGCATCGTGCATGGCCATAACGTTACTATCTTTACCTCAGCGTTTCCTTTAGGATTTGTTTTAGCAGTGGGGGCAGGTCTGTCCGAACAAAACACACCCGCCGCCGCCAAATGTTTTACGTATGAAATGGAACTAACACTTCGCTGCAACACAAAAAAATATATTTATTCACCTCTATTCACACACAATCAGGCATATTTGCAGTTGTGATTGAACTGTATTTTTTTGAGGAACTATAGGGTACTTAACAGGTCTACAAAATTAATTTTACAAGAAATTCTTCATAGGGAAGCCAAAACCCAAATGACTACATCTAAAGACTATTTCCAATTGATATTATATTACACTGACTCACTGTTTTAATGTTTCCAGAAGTTTGATATGAATATGAGCTGACAGAACCGACCCACCGCGGTGACGTTTTTGGCGGAGCAGTTCGTTTAATAGCCGTCTTGGAAGAAAGCGAACATTTTGACAGTAAACTACATCAACACAACATTATGTAGAGTTAAATTGGACAGGCCCAATAACCTCTGAATAGTTCGTTAAATTGCAATGTGAGCGGCAGCCAACGGGAGGGGTGCATTATGTCGGCAGGATCATTTAAAAAAGGCAACCGCGACTACATTGTGCGTCTGCCCGATTTCTGATACCGTGGTGGCAGAAATTTTGCCATTGCGGGCCGCCACTACAAAGATCAACATAGAGGAAAGACTGTACCTTTATCAGATCGCATGGCAACGATATGATAACGATGATGGTATATTTGACAGCAACAGAAACTTTTTGCAGCACACCTGGGTCTGCTGTTACAGCAAAAACAGTCACGAAAGAAGGAGAGGATGATCCAAAAAAAAAAACCACCTACTCTGAGAGGCTTGGGGAAAGACAAGTTGGTGATGCAGAAGCATTCCACAGAAATCAACAATCGGTCAAAAGGCACTCACATCAACTTCAGACAGGGATTGTGTCCACTTGTAGTTTGGCAGGTCAGCTCCGTTTCCTGCGTTGGGCTTCAGTTTACCTTTGTCCTTCTCATCCTCCTCTCCATCGGAGTCGGACTGGGGAAATGGAAATTAAGATGAGCACCTCGGCAGGAGCGGGTTTTACTGCTCAGCAACACCAAACTGTCTAACCGAAATTTGTCCACTCACCCCCTTCTCTTTTTCTACTTTGTCGGGTGACTTTTCTGTGTTTGTTGTAGCGGTCTCCTTTTTCTCCTCTTCTTTCTTTTTCTACAATTTCAAAAACACCACAGATAAATGCATTGATGACATTCGTACTAAGAACAGCAGCAGTGATTCCCGTGTGACATCAAGGCTCCCACATTTCACCTGGTCAAGTTCAGACTGAAGTTTCTCCGCTTCTTCGTCAGTCAGCTCCTGAATTCTGGGGCCGTCGTCGTTTTTCTTTTTTTTCTCTTCCTCCGCTAGCTTGGCAGCTCTCTTGGCTTTCTCTTTCTTTTCCTTTTCCTGTTTCATCTGCTTCTCTTTGTGGGACTTCAGCGCCAGCTGACTGTGGTGGGTGAGAGCATCTTTGACAAGCTGGAAAAAAAGAAGAAGAGTTGGACAGAAATGAGGTATGCCGCCGCTGCCACGACATAGGACAGTACTTATTCTTAAATATGCAGCTGCAGACAGTAACATTGCTCACCTTCTCTGCGGCACCTGGATCTCCACCGGTGAAGAAATCAGTTTTGCGGCGGAGGAAGCTGAAAAATGTGTTTACTAACTGTTGAGGGAAAGAAAAAAAAAGAAAAAATGTCTAGGCTGTGACAAATTCCATCCCGGTTTAATTTGGACTTGAGCATTGTTTGCGTGGATATATTTATCATCTTCATAGCTGATTTGCATATGAACATTACATTTGTTTTTCTTCCAATCCACATCCTCCTGTTATTTATTGCTTGATAATCTTTATGCTTCCTTTACTCAACTGTCTCAGCCTTCTCATAATTAAATGTTTATTTTATTATTAGAAACCTATGTGGAAGGAAAACTCTAAATTCTTCTAGAAATTTCAGCCATTTGACACTACCCACACAGGGCCCAGCATCTCAGTGCTGCATGCATACAAATATTTAATTGTGTAACGAATATTCATAACATCTTACAGGGAAATGGCTTCTTTAGAAAATGAGTTTAGCAAGAACTAAAATGTGTTTTTTGTTAAGTCACATGTATGCCGAATTCAACAGAACAGTCCATTGATAAAAGACGCAAGGTCCAGTATTAATAATGATAACAATATTAGCTGAAACCTGTAAAATAGTTAAAAACATCTGCCGTTTCTTAACGTCAATGCTTAAGGCGAGGTGTACGGTCATATTATAGCTAGCTACATCCATCGTGCCTACTAGCATTACAGGCTACTGTTAGCTTCAACATTAGCACGTTAGCGTTAACATGTAGCTAAGCGACACACTAACTTACCTCTTGTATCCCTCCTTCGTGTTGTTGCGCCATAACAAGCAACATGCCGTCATACTTTTCCTCATCATCACCCATATTGGTGGATTAAGAAACCGTTGAATTAAATGTTAGCTGTGCGAATGACAAGCAAAAAGTGTGACAGGGCCGTAGTCACCATAGACAGAAAGTCACGCCACTTGCACTTCCTGGAAACAAACCCCGCCCACGCTAGATTTGACCAATTGGAACAAAACATTTTAAGTGACAGGCGAGAAATCCAATGAAGTGAGAGCATTTGTTCAGACGAGAAAGAGGCGCCCAGGAAGAATATTCCAGAAACCGAAAAAAAATATGATTTTATTGTAAATATAATGTTAAACCTCTATAAAACCCAACAAACATTGGTGTAATTGCTTTACAAACGTACTTTTGCCATTGTGAGTCCATAGCCACAATGTAGTTGCTAATAATATTAGACTAGAAAATTCCGCAAGAAATTTTGACTCTGTGCCTACTACTTGTTGCACATCCGAATAACACTAGCTACTTATTAATAGCAGTAGCTGTATTGATGTACATAGGTCACACTGTCACTGAGAGAGAGATAATAGAATTGTTTAACAATAGCAATAGGGAATGGATGGATGGGCTTACAAGACACCACATATGCATACAGGTCAGGACCAGAGTACAGCGTAGTACCACTTACCATTTCTTTGATTTTTTTTTATTTCATACAATGTATACTTCCATACATTGAAAATATGTTTTTGCACTGCTGGAGAAAACTGTACCACCTAAAGTAATGTAAAAAAAAATGTGGTCTACGTTGGCCAAAAGGCTACTTAAAAACCAGGGATGATGTGGGGAAAATGTTACAGTTACATTATTTATTCATAATAATATAAAAATAAACATTTATTATTTATAATAAATAATTTTTATATTTTTTATTTTGTCATTGTCACAATGCATGGCTCCCCCTGGCAGTCATCTTCTATCTCTGAAAGTACACAACAGGAAAGACATCAGTAATGACAATATTCAAGCAGCGAGAATCAATTGTTTTTGAATTCAGTCAAGAACTAAAAAAAATCTTTCTCGCTCAGACTGCTGTCCCTATCTGCATCTGCATCACTGGAACTGCAGCCCAACCTAAGAGCCGCTTTCCGACCGGAGGGATTTTTGTCCACAATGGACAAATGGATGCACAAGGGATGCTTGTCCACAATAGAACTGCTTCTGCTCTCATCATGATTTGAACACTATCAACATAATCAACATAAGGTATAAAGTATCATAATACTCTATAATTGCTGGTCACTCGCTGACATTACATTTAGGATCATAGTGTATCATAATTCTCATAGTTCCTATACATTTCCTTTTTAAATAAATTTGTCGTATGCAAGTGAGAGAAAATGGTTACTATAGATATGTTGTTGTTTTTTTATCTGAATGGCTGTACTGTGGAGAGGGGTATACTATGTGCTTATTGTTATGACACATATACAGGGTTAAAAAATTCTTTTTTTTGTCCACCAGCTAGTGAATGTTCAAGTTGTACTAGCCACCCAGTATTACCATTGTTGTTTTGGCCGGTGAGTGAAGCGAATCTATCAGCCACTTAGCTGGTAAATGGTGCTAATTTTTAACCCTGCATAGGTATCATTTTATTATTTATTGTATTGTATTTCTTTATCTCCAAAGTGCTTTCCAACTTTGCAATTTCTGAAATCAGATTTTGTACATTCATACTGTGCAGCCTAAATTACAATTATGGATGCGATCAACAAAGGTAGCTGGCTACCTGGCTTATGCCAGTGTAATGGTTAGGTCAAAGAATAAACCAGCTCTCCTTTTTAAGATGTTACAAGTATTATTAACATTGTATGTTATAAATCATAAAAAGTATTTTCACTGACGATTACTTTAGTGCCACTAGAGACCACAGATGTTATTAGGGAGTGATATTCATAGGGTTCACAGCTCTTTGTCTTGGGCCCAGATAACATACAAGGGCAATTCACATGAACTGACTCAACCTTAATTAAGCTTGCTTTTTTTTTTTTTTTAGGAGTTTGGTGCCTTCATCTTGAACTACAGAAAGAAAATAAATCTGAAAATGTCAGAAAACATTGAATTATTACAGTCTGGTAAACCTGATAAAGGCAGTCAGATGTGTCTGTGAAATAAATGACCTATCAAGTCATTTCTGAAACAGAAAACAGTTTTAGTCCTCATAACCTATAAAAAAACAATCATTGCATCCGTTCCATGCAGTTCCAAGGTGTAACTGGGGCACAGGTCAGGTGGCAGCCTGTGCGTTGACCCCGTCAGTCCTTGATAGACTGGTACAGGCTGAGTTAATGACTGAGGTAAACATGATAAATGTCATTCACCCCACCAGCTTCTGCATTTCCCTTCCCTGTGCAGCTGCAGAGTTTAACTAGCCTTATCGTCGCCACGTGGAGGGAAACCAAGACCCGTCTGCATGGCAAGTCCAGCGTCCCTGTTCTTTCCTTTAATGCAGGGTCTTTAAAAGGAGGGCCAAGACTGACTTTGTACAGTAGATGGCAGATGACATCCTGGATAAATACTGCTGGGACCGGAGCTTGTGGAGTTCACTGGAGTGACGCTGTTCATTATTTCTGGAGCTTACTGGCCTGTTTTTCTCTTTGCAGATTACTTTTTCCTTCATAATGTTTCCCCTGGAAGAGATTGCAAACAGGACTTGCTCTGGTTACCGGACTCAGCATCCTCACGCTATCCTTTATAACATCTTGAGCGGGAGGGAGATTGGCTACCTCGATAACAAACTGAAGGGTAACGCCACGGCACACAGCTGCCACTGTGGGCAGAGGAGGACAGTTTGCCTCAAGGACCCAAAGGCCACCGGCCAAGTGGCCTCTGGCGTGCTGGAGAAAACCGTCTGCTTCGTGAGAAGTTTACCATCGTTCGGTCAGCTTCCATCGCAAGACCAGTCGTTGTTGTTGAGACACTGCTGGGTTCCTCTATTGGTCCTGGGTCTTGCCCAAGAAAAGATAGTGTTTGAAGTGACCGACGTGCCAAATTCAAGCATCCTCAGACAGATTCTGCTTGGACCAGGACTCACTGGAAAGGAGGCTGATCAACCAACTCTGGCTGGATTCCACAAGTTAAGATCTTGCTTGCATCAGCTGTGGAATCTGGATCTCAGTCCAAAGGAATATGCTTACCTGAAGGGTGCTTTGTTGTTCAATCCAGGTAAAAAAAAAATCATTTTTATTAGTAGTGTTTAGCGCTGGGCGATAGGGAAAAACACACAAATATCAGGGTATTTTTTTTGGCAAAGTACATCAATGGCAAAATTGTAGGGTTGACTATTCATGCTTTCACAAAATATTGACACAATAAGTGATTCGATAAACAATCACCAATAATGTGCATACAATTACTAGGTGGGTAAAGGCAAATGATAAAACAGCGTGTAAGTCTGGTAAGTTCAGAAAATGACATCACTCTACTGTAATGTAGCCTTTAAAACCAGGCAAAGACACGCTTGGGTCATATCACGATATTTGGATATCCTTAATTTAAGACGATAGCCTCATATATCGAGGTCGATATAATATTGATATATGGCCCAGTAGGGCTGCACGATATGAGGAAAATATCTAATTGCGATTATTTTGACTGATATTGCAATTGCGATATGATTCACGATATTGGAGGGAATGATCGTTTTTGTATCATTATTCTCATTTTCATTGAAAAAAAAGAATATATAATACATATATAAAAAAATGATTGAAGTGTGATTTTTTTTGCGAGGATCTGTACCAAACAGAGTTTTTTCATTAGTCTGTAGGATACAATTTGTAGGCCGGGACGTCTCTGCAGCACCACAATACTTTATTTTAGAATGGTTTGACACATATTTTTGCCTTTAATATATATTGCGCCCCCCTGTGATTTGGATATTGCACTGGTCCACATTGCAATTTCAATAAAATTACTATTAATTGTGCAGCCTTATTGCCCAGCCCTAGTTGTGTTTCCATAGCCCTCCTCATGAAGTTGTCAGATATGAGCTTAAACAGAAACTTCTCTTTTATGTGCTGCAGCTGTGCAAGGACTGAGCGCCTCGTTGTCCGTTGAAGGCCTCCAACAGGAAGCTCAGAGAGCTCTCCGAGAAGCCGTACGCCTCCTGCACCCAGAGGACCCTACTCGCCTCAGCCACGTCCTTCTAGCAGCTTCCAGCATCCAGGCAGTCAGCCACGGCATGGTCACGGAGCTCTTCTTCAAGCCAGTTATTGGCAACACCAATATGTTACATTTATTAACAGACATGTTGTTTGTGCAATGAGAAACCAGAACGTGTTGTAATGTAGACTTACTATACAGTGAACACTTGGTTGAAAAGCACACAAAATAAACTTGTTCGTATCTTCTTCGGCTTGATGAAGTTATAGTTTTTGAGAATTTCATGACTCCTATGAAAGCATAAAAAAAAAAATAAAATCAGCAACACTTGTGAAGAAATTATCTTATTTAAAGTGTCCTAATGGGGGGGGATTTTCAAAGCAGCATGGCCTGACCTTAAAAAAAAAAGGTGCGTACTTTGACTCCCTCATGTGGCCATATGGGGCGAACAACAAGCAAAAACTTTCTTACTTTTTGTTCCACTTCATTAACTTTATTGTTTATACAATGAGACATCAGTTAAACAATGGGTTACCGTCAATATACCGGTAGTAGCGTTAGTAACATACCTTGGTGAGAGGCCCAAGCATTATACTTTGGAATTTAGGAAACCTGAGAAAAATCTGATGTGCGAATGAAAACAAAATGCTAAACTTTAGCAGATCATTCAACCAGTTTAGTAAATTAAGAAGAATGTTAGGGTACTTACAGTTTTATATGACACAAACACATGAATCACTTCATCAATAGTCTAGTTGTTTTTTCTGCTTGGTCGGAACCCGATCAACCAGTTTCACACCGTTTCATTACAACCACGCTAATGCTGCAGCCAAATTTCTGACGCACTAAAAATATACTGTTTATTAGAATTTAAATGGGGCACAAGAGGATAGATCCTGGGAGACAAGAATCTAGAGTTAAGCCACAGGTTTTATGTGGATTAGCTGCCCAAGTGTGTTAACTGCAACCATTATATTACAATATGGGCCATAAGCTAATGCTGATAAGAAGACACACACACAGCTAAATAAATTCCACTGAGTCAGCTGGCCAAATTCCCATCAGCGCCCAGGAGCGAACACAGCATGCATGCTGCTGGGGTAAGAAAACAGACATTCACTTCATGAATCAGGTTGGGGGGGGGGGTAATGTCACTAATAAGTTACAGTACATGGTACGACCTGAAGTTTAGCTGCAGTCCACACCAGCTTTCATAACATCTTACAATCGGAGACTTGAGTTACAGACACCTGGTCAATGTAAAGAGCTATTGACTTCATATTATTATACTAATAATAATGATCTGTTTATGAAGAGAAGAAAATAAAAAATCACACTTCACATTGTATGATCATAAACACAACATTACACAACGTTAAAAACAAAATCTAAACTCAAGGTCCACTTAATAACTTTTTCCGTAGCTTTCAGCTCGTCTTTTCTCATGGGAAAAAAACATTTTATTTACTTACTTTCTTGCCAAGAGAATACTACACTCATATCTGTATGGCAACCTCGGAACCCATCAGCTATCGGTAATGGTAAAAAGTAAACAGATATCTTCATATGAATGCAGATAAATTAAAAAAAATGCTAATAGAAAGCTAAAGACAATAGCCGACGGGCTCTGAGATTGCTTTCTGCCTCTTTTGCTCTCCACACAGACTGTTTACATGCGTGCAGCATATCCCGCTCAAACGCAATTGGTCAATACCACGAACTACAAACAGACTACAGCCGAAAACCGGATGGTATAAATACAAAGCTAACGCCCCCAAGCGGTTAGTTTAGCATAGCATTAAGACGGAAACTGTGGGAAACAGCTAGCCTGGCTCAGTCAAAAGGTAACAAAATACTATTAGCGCCTTCGAAGCACACTTATTAACATGTTATATATCATTTCAAATATGTACAGAAGCAAAATTGTAAAAACAACAAATTGTGACCAAGAAATAGTCTGGTGCATAACTCCCTGAAAAAACACATCTTTTTATCGGTTTTACACTTTTGTTTCTGTGTGGAATAAACAAACAACATATCACGTGTTAATTAGTACGCTTTTGAGGCTTTGCTAGGCAGATCTTGTTACCTTTGGACCGGTCTCACATTGCCAGACCTTCCTCCACAGCACCGCGAAGGAAGGTCTGGCTAGTCCACACAGCTTCACAGGTTTACTGGCATTTCTTTAAACCAATCACAATCGTCTTGGGCGGTGCTGAGCGCAGGACGGAGCAACGGTGCCTCTGCAAAATAGCCTCTGGAAGGAACTTGTTTTGGTGGAACACGTGTACGTTCAAAAGTTGTTTTAGTCGTGCTACAGAAAACTCAGATTGGACAGATAGTCTAGCTAGCTGTCTGGATTTACCCTGCAGAGATCTGAGGAGCAGTTAACCGTAGTCCTCAAAAATCCACCGGAGTTTAGAACGCCAACACAAAGAAAGTGGAAGGTAACGGACATCCGGCCGAAAAGAGGGACATCCGGTGGAATTTCCGGCGGCACCGGAGCAATCCCGGAAGCGGTACACTGGTGGATGTAGACTACTTTTGGACTGAACGAGCTAGCTGCTTCCCCATGTTTCCAGTCTTTATGCTAAGCTGTAGCGTGTAACTCTTTTGCAAGAAAGCCAATAAGCAAATTTCCCAAAAATGTCAAACTGTTCCTTTGACATAATTCTTATTGCTAGTGTACTACCAGGCACACAAAAAGAACTCCGGATTTGAGCCATAATATAAAACTGCCTTTCTCTTCCTGACAACTGTTCTTTCATCCTTTCACACTACACCTCTTTTATGGCGAATTCTGAAAACTATCAGAACATCATTTCTGATCTGAAACAATAACCACTGAATTGAAAGCAATGAATACAGTTCACACAAATCAAAATCACACAAATTAGTTTAAAATCAAATCTATGATTGATGAAATGTGCCCCCTCCAAAAATCCAAATGCCCTTTGCATAACAACAGCAGAGTAATCGGACCAGCCAAAATGAGTCGGGTTTCATGAACATAACTCAGTTCTCCTTCAAAAAAGGACGAGAGGACGGTTAATCGGGGTATAATAAGAGCCACAAAGATCAGCTGGTGATATCTGCCTGCAAGGGCAAGCTTTCAAACAAGCAACCCTTCAAACATACACACACTATGTATAGAGCATAAATATGTACACACAGAGCCATGAGCTCACTGAAGTCCTTCAGACAACGGGAACATTCACATTTTCTTTTTCCACGGCAAAGCCACAGTCTCTACAAAGAGCTCGGCTCAGCCAGAGACGAATGTGCAAGGAGCGTCGCCTTTTAATGTCCCGTACGGGACCTCGTGGACACAGCACGACATGAAATCATTTTGAGCGTAGATCGCCAGCGGTGGGCCAAAATCATGTTCTCACAGAGGTGCGCATCAGCGGGACACCTGAAGAATGAGTCTCTCTGTGAGAGGACGAGTAGGCTGCTGGAGAAGTAGAAGTATGACCTGTGGGGGGGAAAAAATCACAGGGTCATTCCTCAGCATTAATATGCGTAGCACTTCCCTGTTCTCAGAGCACTGCAACTGGAAATCACTTCACCCTCGCACCTGGGATATTTTAAGAGGTAACAGTTCCTCTGATGAATAGATGATGAAAAAAACAAAACAGGAGAGCATTTATAATAACGTCTTCCGGACTTGGGGCAAAAATTTATGCTTGCTCGTCTAGAGTATTTTATTTATTTTATTTATTAAGGCTCCCCTTAGTAAATAACAACTATTCTTCCTGGGGTCCACACAAAATCTAAAATACAGCCCGACCGATAAAGGATTTTTAAGGCTGATATCGATACAAATGTTTGGTGATTTATATATCTGATATTCCAATATATCGGCCAATATATATTTTTTTAAAAAATCCAGAAACACGTAACAAAACATAAACAGACTTCCGTAACATTAGTTCTTTGTAGTTATTTATGAGTCCTCACTAAAATAATGATAATGCAGTTTATGCAGTGCATAAACTTGGAACATCAAAATATATTAAAGTTCGGATAAATAAAATGTAAAAAAAAAATACAAACTTGGGGGTTTCGTCTGTTTTTATTTCATTTTTTAAATATTCATTTATCGGCCATTATAAATGCCGATACCGATGCCTGTTATTATCGGCCCGCCGATATATTGGTCGGGCTCTTATATAAAACAAAACAAGGCATTCAATGTTACAGTAATACTTCCATATTGTCAATATAATAAATAAATAAATATAAACTATATAATTAATAAATCCACATTATCAATAAAATGCAGTTGTACTGATACCTTCACGTTTCCTTTGCAACAAACGTTTGACACAAGTAAACAATGGACACGCTGTACCGCTGTAAACTAGTGGCAGCACTTGGGCAAACAACACCACGAATCGACATTCACATCCCAACTATCACATGCCGTTAAAGATGATTTCCTTTTGACTAATTGCTTATTTTACTCCCTTTTTAAAACTGATCTCACTTGTAATCTTAAACACACCGAAGCGACGCCGACTTGAGCGTATGCTCTGCGCGTGTGCGAGACGTAATACGTCTCCATAACAGCAGGCGGCGCTAATCCGTATTGTCGCCCCCAAAAAATGAAAACCGGCAGCTGATTGGCAAACGCATCTGGTGGGTCTGGCCCATGGCGGCTCATTCGGAATACGATCTCATATTGTACTAAAATAGTTCACGAGACGGGTTTCTGAAAACATTTTAAGCGAGAAATAGGCCGTGCACTTGCTGAATCTGTCTTCATTTCAGATCGACAAAGGTCAGTTTAAAAGATTGTTAAAGATTTTTGAGAGTCACGCCCATCCCGCTCTTCATTTCCGGGTTAGCACTCCACCAATCAGATTGCTCATTCAGTCCAACTGCCCGCCTTCCGATTCAACATGTCAAATCGGAACACACCGAACAGACTGTCTGAAGGCCGATTATCGGGTTGGTGTGTCAGCGCCTTTAAATGCAGTGGTAATACGTCCAATAATCGCCCTATACATTACAGTTTTCTTTATGGCATTAGTTTCAGGTAAAGGTAGTGTGAAGCGTCCCATAAAGGCATGTCTAGTGTGCAATGCACAGAACCCTTTTTATTTTTATTTATTTTTTCTTCCCCCAAACAGGGGCGGATCTACCGGGGTGGCATAGGGTGGCAAATGCAACCCTAAAAGAAAGCCTTGCCACCTCTGCTGCCACCCCAGTTGGCAGCAACGAATTACGGTAAAAGTTATGGCCAATTTGACAATTTACGAGCGTGCGTCTCCAATGTCCGACTGCAGTGAATGCAGCATAAGATGACGCCAGAGCGGAGAGAGCCTGTTTTGTTAGGAAAACTGAGTGGCGCGAAGCGAGGGAGCCAGGAGTCGCGATGAATGGAGACACAGGAGGAAAGAGGTCAGAACGGATTAACATCTATCAAGAAATGAAATTATAACGAAAGCACAGTGCTAGCATAGTTGCGATGCTGATTTTGAGATGATAAAAATCACGTTGAAGAACGTTATTTCGCCAACTATACAATGTTACTTAGGGTCTGACGTTTGTTCTGTGTAAAGTAGGCTACAAAAGCTAATATTGATTCAACGTCTGTCAAGGAAAACATCGTTACTTTGAATCTTACAGAAATGAAGAGGAAAGGTAACATATTCAGTTTTTGTCTCCAAAGAGAAAGGCGAGAGAAAACGAAAATGAACAAGTGAGCAAGGTAGACGGAGAAGATGAGGTGGAAGGAGAGAGAAAAGAGGTGGAAGGAGAGAGAAAAGAGGTGGAAGGAGAGAGAGAAGAGGTGGAAGGAGAGAGAAAAGAGGTGGAAGGAGAGAGAGAAGAGGTGGAAGGAGAGAGAAAATGGCAACAGAAACGTGACAGAGACAGAATACAAGGCCAAGGCGACCAGGGACAGGAGGAGGTGGGAGAACATCACAGCGGTGAAGATATGGAGGGAGAGCATCACCGAGAGGAGGAGGGAGAAAGCGAGAGACAAGAGAAGGTGCAGGGCTCAGACAGTGAAAGGGAAAGCAGAGTGCCTGGGCCATCACCAACCATCTCCAGTCAAGCTGGTCCACACGGTATGGAAATTGTTGATGCATAGTATACTAAGTTAGATATGAATAAGAACAACAAATGACAAAGCTTAAATATGAATAATTAGGGAAAGTTGTCAGTGTGAAAGTGTGATGAGATGGGGAGATGAGTTTTTATATTTTGTGTAGAATGTATTTTAGATCTATTGCTCAGATTAAATATAAAAAATATATATAAATAAAACAAAAAATAAACAAATGAACCTAAAAATACTCTCCCAGGCTAAAATGTTAGTGTGTGTTAACACAGTCTGATGGTTATAACTAATCAATGACAGTTCCTAATTTTGTACAAATGCTGCCTGCAACGCTGCCTCTCTGACAGTCAAAAACAGTTTGCTTCCCCTCTCACACATCTGCCACTCATCACCTGGGTCTTACCTTAATGCCTTTCCTGTGATAAAGCCCCTTACTTCTATCATACTTCTATCTCCTATTAAGTGAGATCACATTGTATGGTCACTTATTCCTAATATGAACTGTTTCAAATGAAACCTCAAATGCAGGATACTGATTGCATGAGATGAAGTTTGTCTGTATGAGTTTGTAAATGGCAGCCTGTGCCCTTTTTTAGTGTGTACATACTATTTCTCATCAAACTGTGATAACTGATTAAATTCAGTAAATATACGTCTGACATATGTTGCCACCCCTCAAAAATTCCTGCCCCCCTCTCGCCACCCCATAAATATTTTTCTAGATCCGCCCCTGCCCCCAAAGGTGCTGCACTCGAATCACTGAAAAAACAGTGTGCTGGGATTGCCTCCACACGGCTCTCACAGACCGTTCTCCATCTTGCCATGGCCCTCGGCGTCAGAAAACAGAAACCGTTGCACAAGTCACACCGATGCAGGCGTGTCCGGACCCGCTATCGAAACAAAGAACACATTTACAACACACACGGAGGGAGTGTGACCTATTCTCTGCTCAGGACGCCACACTCTATCTTGTCACAGCAAATATTTGTTTACTGCTCTATTAATGTTTTGAGTGTGTGTGTGTGTGTGTGTGTGTTGCATGACTTGGGAGGAACTCAGCCAGAGGGCAGTGGCATTACGCACGGCAGATCACGGTGTTTACCTTTATTAAATCTCCTGAAAAAGAAACGACACCAGGCTGCTCCAGTATCACCATACCGACCTCTACACATATCACACTGCTCGGTTAGAACGCCACTCAGCCAGACATTTCTCCGTTCTCAGTTGTGAAGGACGGAAGTGCGCTGCAGCAGGGGCGGGGCTAGACGGGGTCATGGGGTGGCACCCGCCTAAACGGTGCTTGAACGGTGCTTGAACCGATACTTTTTAATAAAGTAAAAAAAAAAGAAGAAGAAAAAAAGAAGCGTACTAACAACATTCGGCAAATTGTTTATTGCTAAGGCCATGGTCAAAATTAAAGATTTAATAATAATGTAATAACTAAAATAATAACTTAATTCACCAGTAAATTGCTGTTGAACGACAAAAACAACCACCAGATGGGAAAAGGGTATTTTACAATAACCTTTAATGCACCACGAGGCTACCTGTTTTAAGCGAACGCACCGTGTGTGTTGTTTGATTCCGACAACGGCAGCTGCAGACTGTTGGTCCAGCTGTTGGAATCCTCTACGGTGAAATACAGTCACACTTTACACGGTTTAACGTTAGCTGTCAGCATTTTAACTGTGTTTAATCCAGCTGCTAGCTAAAGGTATGCTAATGTGACCTGCTGTCAGGTGTAGTGTAAAGTCAGGCACCGAAATAAGGCACTGAAATTTTCGTTCTTATTTGGTCTCGTTACTACCGTTTAGGTCGGCACCGGTGCCCTATTGGCACCGCGTTTCGGTACCCAACCCTAATCATATCCGTTTCCAGCAAAACAGAGGGAAAGCAGAACATTCAGAAAATCCATGTTATGTACTTCTTTACAAATGAAATACATGTCAGACTGACTGACTGTCATGTGATGTGCATTCTTTTTAGAAAACAATTGGTTTTTAGAAATGCCTCACGATAAGTATCATTCAACTTTTGAATTTTGTTAAAGAAGGAAAAGAAAATCGCAACACTCAATATTTCCAGAATCGCAATAAATGAAAATCGCAGTACAAATTGAATCGGCACCCATGTAAAATCGAATCTGGACAAAAGCATACCATCCCTGCCCTACAAACCGGTGTTGAGCTCTTGCTCATCGAAACAAACTGGTATCAGCCGGATCAGTGAGATGTGGGCAGCCACTGAGATGTGGGCAGCCACTTCCCCTGTTATAACAGACAAGTTGTGTAAACAATACAAAGCCACCAACCAAACTACTACTACATCCTGTTGTCATTAAAAACAGAATGAAGTATGAATGTAACAGTATACCGTGTATGTAATAACAAAATAAAGATTTCTTGCCTCCATTGGTCCTCCACATCTCTCTGGCATACTTGTCGGAGGAGGTCAGTTCGGATATTTGGATGTTCGGACTTGATTTGTAGTCATCTGGATGCGACGGAGTAAAAGAGAGTAATGGTTATTTGTAATGTAATGGTACAAACTGCTATAATTATTATGAATCATATTTCTGTATTTAACTGTATCAGTGTCTACCTGTGTGAAGCTGGCCCCCACATGTCATCCAAAAAATGATTAAAAACACTGCTATTCGTTTGTGCTACGTTTGTGCCGTAAAAATGATCGTTTGTGCTGTTAAGGGTTTTAAGTAATTCAACTTTACATTTTCTGGCCAGTGACATCACCCAGCCCCCCATTCATGTCCAAATCTCCCCAAAATGGTCTCAATCGTTTGGGCTACGTTTGGGCTGATTTGTGCTGTTTAATGGCACAAATCAGCACAAACGTAGCACAAACGATGATGTCGGGTGATGTCACTGGCCAGAAAATGTACAGTTGAATTACTTAAAACCCTTAACAGCACAAACGGATCATTCGCACGCAATACATGGCGAAAAAAAAAAAAGTATTTTTTTTTTTGTTGTACATGAGGGTCGGGCGCAGGGTTCAGACGTCTCTGTGTCCCAATCAGCCAGGGGGCAGATGGCCGCCCACCTAGAGCCTGGGTCTGTCCGAGGTCTCTGCCTGTAAAAAGGACGTTTTTCCTCGCCACTGTCGCTTTGCCAATGCTCGCTCGTGGGTAATTGAAATGAATGTTGGATCTTTGTAAATGATAGAGTGGGGTCTAGACCTGCTCTATCTCTGAAGTGTCCTGAGATAAATCCTGTTGTGATTTGACACTATAAATAAAATTGCTTTTGCATTACCAGATGGCTGTAAAGCAATTCAATGACGTTTTAGAGGCAACGCTGATATTTCTTGGATTCAAGATGTGAAGAACTGTAACTCACTGTTGTTGCTGAACGAAAAGGAATCGCTCTCCCTCATTGTCTCGTTCCCGCTGTCCGACAGCGTCCTCTCCCTCCTGGAGATGTGCGGCCTCCTCTTCGCGCTCTTCCGGGTGCTGATGCGGATGATGCCGCGCACCAGCCGGCACTCGGCCTCTTGTTCGCCCATTTTGTGCTCCTCTGCCAGGGAGTTGATGAGCTGGTTGATGGCCTTGCTCTTTCTCAGAAACACAGAGTCCGAGGTGCACCGGGCCAACTCTTCGATCTGATACTCCGAGTAGAGCTCCAGCAGCTTCTTCGTGATCAGAGAATCTACGTCCTCCTCGCCATCCTCCCAGTCGTCAAACCGCATGGACTCATGCAGGGACGCGTGCCTGGGCGGTGTTTGACCACCGCGCGGAAGCACGTACGATGGAGATTTGGCTTCAACATCTAAGTACTCTCCCGGACGGTCGACTTTGACTCCGGCGATGCGGACGTCCCCTAGCCAGTCCGCGCCGTCCTCTTCTTTGTCGTCTCCAGGCTTCACAGGCCCGAGGCTCACCTTCTCCGGTTCGTCTGGGGAGCTCTCGTTTGGCGTCAGGCACGGAGCGAGGACGGAGCGCTGGCAGACCCTATAAAGGCCGCAGGTGAGCACGCTGCACACAAAGGTCCTACAGCTACCTGGAGGAGTGCAGGGATTGCAGGTTTGTGTCGCAGAGGGAGGCTCAGCTGAGCCAGGGATGAAGCCGATGGTCTCAGACTCTTTCCCATTAGCATCTTTCAGGTTAGCTTTGTGGACTGTCTTTGGCTCTGGAGTCGGGAGCCTGTCTTCCACTGGGTCCACACAGCGCTCCTCATAGGACGACCTCTGGCTGCTGCTCCGGCTGGGTCCATACCTGGAGCTGCCGGGCCCAGAGCTTTGTCTCAGACTGCCAGGGCTGCCGACGGACATGACTTACTGCCTCCAAGATCTGGACAAGCAGGAGAGAAAATTAGCTCAAAATGAGGTAAATCGAGGTGGAACTAAATGGTGTTGCAATTAGGGATGCACAGAATCCAGGATTTGGGTTCGGATTTGGCCGAATATTGGGCTTTTTGACGGGATTCGGTTTCTGCCGAAACTTAGAATTTTTTTCCACCGAGCCCAACCCTACGCTTGCACTGTGCGCGCTACGCTGGTCCACGTAATGTAGGTGCTGTAATGGAACTCGCAAGCAGAAAAAGCGCCGCCCGGCAGCACCCCGCGCCAAAAGAAGGCCAGGCGACCCAAGCCGAGCCACACGCCCCAACCTGCAATGCCGACCTGTCCCGCGGGCGATATTACGAATCCCACTATGGCCACACCAAGACCCGCCCTTCAATAGCATTTATTGGCCAGGCGTCCATGCTTATGCAAGGTAACGTAACCGCATTTGTACAGGTCCTATCCCCTGACCAATCTATCGATCTAAGCTATTCTAACCTTAGCCACTCGAGGTCAAATGCCTAACCCCAACCAATCGAGATGCTTCATAGGGCGGGTCTTGGCGTGGCCATAGTGGGATTCGTAATTTTGCGGCCGGCAGCGGCAAGGACCCCAACCAACACACAACATCGCTGCCAAAACACCTGCGCGTGAAACATCCGAAAGAATACGAGCCGCGCATGAAGGAATCCACAGACAGCAGCCAAAACTCCAGGTATGGCAAAAGGAAGGACAGTCACAGCTAAAAACTTGTGTTAACCAGACGGCTGTCAGCTGTTCTCTCGGCAAATGAGTCTCCCTACAGTGGGAGCGGAGCGAACGAACGGCCGGCTGCTGCTCGTTAGCTAACGTTAGCTTTTTTCTAAATTCACCCACCCAACATGCCTTCATCATACACTGGTTAGCGAAAATTTGCCAAACTAAATGTCACTCATCTGGCGATAGCGATGTGCTTTCCTACGATGTGAAAAGAGTGTGTGAATTCAACATAAAGTTGTTACATTTAAAGGTCCCATGGCATGAACATAGGGCTGGGCGATATGGAGAAAATCAAATATCACGATATTTTTTACCAAATACCTCGATATCGATACCACAACGATATTGTAGTATTGACTATTGGTGCTTTCACAAAATATTTACACAGTGAGATTTTTGATAAATAATCATCAGTAATGTGGATATAATGACTAAGTGGGGAAAGGCAAATAATAGAACAGTTACAACAGTCTAGTAAATTCAGAAATGACATCACTTTACTACAGTAGCAGCCTTTAAAACCAGGAAAAGACACCACTTATGCCATATTACAATTTCCCAAATCTAAGACGATATCTAGTCTCATTTCACGATATCAATATAATATCGATTTATTGCCCAGCTCTACATGAACATTTCACTTTATGAGGTTTTTTTAACATTAATATGAGTTCCCCCAGCCTGCCTATGGTCCCCAAGTGGCTAGAAATGGTGATAGGTGTAAACTGAGCCCTGGGTATCCTGCTCTGCCTTTGAGAAAATGAAAGCTCAGATGGGCCGATCTGGAATCTTCTCCTTATGAGGTCATAAGGGGAAAGGTTACCTCCCCTTTCTCTGCTTTGCCCGCCCAGAGAATTTGGCCAACCAATGAGAGAGAGACATCATGGCAAGCTTTCAAACGAGCAAAGTGGCAGTTAGTCAAGGCCACCCCCCCTCCTCTCTCTCTCCTCCTCAATAGCTACAGACACAGAAATGGCACATACTAAGGAAAGCTCATTGTGGGACTGGCTCTAGTGGCTGTAATTCTGCACCAAGGCTGAATTTCGGGAAAGAGACTTCAGATACAGTATTAGGGGACCACTAAGGTCTATATAAAAGAGACTTCAGATACAGTATTAGGGGACCACTAAGGCCTATATAAAAGAGACTTCAGATACAGTATTAGGGGACCACTAAGGTCTATATAAAAGAGACTTCAGATACAGTATTAGGGGACCACTAAGGTCTATATAAAAGAGACTTCAGATACAGTATTAGGGGACCACTAAGGTCTATATAAAAGAGACTTCAGATACAGTATTAGGGGACCACTAAGGCCTATATAAAAGAGACTTCAGATACAGTATTAGGGGACCACTAAGGTCTATATAAAAGAGACTTCAGATACAGTATTAGGGGACCACTAAGGTCTATATAAAAGAGACTTCAGATACAGTATTAGGGGACCACTAAGGCCTATATAAAAGAGACTTCAGATACAGTATTAGGGGACCACTAAGGCCTATATAAAAGAGACTTCAGATACAGTATTAGGGGACCACTAAGGTCTATATAAAAGAGACTTCAGATACAGTATTAGGGGACCGCTAAGGCCTATATAAAAGAGACTTCAGATACAGTATTAGGGGACCACTAAGGCCTATATATAAAAGCATCCAAAGAGCACCATGTCATGGGACCTTTAACTTTTTTAGAGGCTGTGGATGTTGTTTACTCCATTAATGTGTTTACTGTGGATGAGGATGGGAGTAGGATTCGGTTGTGAAACCTACAATCACTTGAAGCCACCTGAGGGCATCTCTCTTCAAGGCAATTGTGAAACTACTATCCCCAGGTGGCAGGTAAAGTAACCCAACTGGTTCTCTGGAGGATGTGTGAGCACACAGTCAAAGACAAGTATTGCATGCCAAGTACCCATCTCCTGTGTTAACACTGTGACGCTGAATCAACACACCAATCACACCAAATTAAATGCATAACTATAGGAAGTTAATGCCACCCTTGCTTACTTGATGGCAGTTATTATTGCAGCAAACCTATGTAAAAACGCACTTTTTTGTGAGATAAGAAAAACATGCACCTGCCTAGAGGTTGCATCATGAATACCGAGTTCAAGATAAAGTCTCAATGAATCTGAAGTTATGTATACATATTCATTGAAAACAAAATAAGCTTTAAAATTGCCGTATTCACAAATGGCGTTCCGTGACATGACGTCATGTGTTGGGACTAATGTTTACAGTAGCCTTTAACATAGCTTAAAGTAGTTTAGGATAGTTTTATGAGCCATAGTTAATGAACAAAAAAGTGAGAAGTAAATTATATTTCGCAGTCCCCCCCCCCCACACACTTTTATTTCCACTAATATCAAGCTATACGTTAGGCCTACCGTTCGACACAGCCACAAACCCTTTAGCGTATACAAATAATTTTCACTTTCATGGCGACTTCTCATCGCGGCTCTTTCCTCCATTAGAGGACTTACAGTAAACATTACTCACAGTAGACTATACACGGTGCGTCCACAATTTGACTTCCGAATTAATGTTGTCTTCGCCACCTTACGTTAAACATTTCTGTTTTTAATCCATTTGGAACGTCCCATAAATCAACTCCGCTGAAGAATGTCCCTTTCAGTAAAGTTTCGACCAGATCCGTACCTGAGCGTCAAGGTAGAGGAAAGCACCAGGTAGCTACAACAAGAGGTTGGACTTCCGGTTATGACTTCAAAAATAAAACGCAAGTTAAATCACCACTGTGATTTTACCTTAGAATTATGTATTTTACGTATTTACAATAGTAATAACACACCGTGAAGGCATTTGCATCAGGTAGCAATTAGCCGAGAAGGTCGCCAATATACAACATTTTCATAACATAACCCTCCAAAACCAAAGTCAACATAGACTTTTATTTTGACATTTTTTTCCCGGTGTTATAGCAAGTTCTGACTGCCTTCCGAGAATAGCATAATATATGATATGACAACACGGGTTGGATATGATATGACAGCATACCCATCGCGGGAGCGCGCACGGCAAAATCGAAAGCTAGGCTACAATTGACATTTTAATGATTCTATGATTTCTAAGGCAAAGTACTGTTTAATAAACCATATAGTCTTCTTTGTTCATCAATGATGACACATGATAAAAAGTGTATAGTTACTGAACGTTTAGAGTCATCAATGCTTTATTAGATTCGGTAGGCCTATAAAGTAACGTTTCCTTGATGGCCTGTGATTGGTCAGTAGTTCTGAAGGCCAACTCTGGTGTAATTTATCAATGTGTTTTAAGCATTTCAGGCCTGTGCTAAAGTGTTATTCTAAAATAAGGTTTTTTAAATTCGAAAAAATTAACGCCAGGTGTCAAATTCACTCAACTAAAAGTCGATCAAATATGTAGGCTATATGCAAATGTATAGGCCTATGTAAATTTACATATCATGTGCTGATAACACCATTTCCATCCTATCACAGTTTGATTTGTGATAGGATGTGAAGTGTCCAACTGAGTGTTAAGGAGTCAGTCAATGTATTATTGGCAGTAGGTAGGCCTACTGATTAGCTGCCGAGTAGTGGGTCCCCCATTATTTCAGTTTAGGTAAATATGTATGAAATCCAAACTGTCAAGCTGCGTTTGTGTTACCTGCTGAGAATTGCATCCCCTCCTTTATCAGACAAGGTGAGTGTTACATGTATGCAATGATCACTAAGCCAAAGCAGACCAAAATATGTGCTGTTAGAACCATTTGACTCCCAGGTATCCAGAGAGAAAGTGGTTGCGGTATTCCACAGAGGTGGGTTTTGCCTTTTATGGTGCATCCTGCGTTCTCTTCCTGTCTTTTATTGATTCTGTCATGATGTCACCAATAAATGAACCTCCTGACTCTCTCTGTCACCTGCCTGCAGCTGCTTCTCATCAGCTATCAGTCCCAGTATAGGGCAGCTCACAGCCAGTGTCTGACAGATTGTCTATTTTCCTTTTTTTGATTATGGTTTTCCTGTATGCCTGCATGGTCTCTTCTCCCTTTCCCAGCAGCATATACAATTAATGCCTAAATAATGCATTGCAGCACTTTTATCTTTATCCGGAGCAGGTTTATTTGTGCAGATATAAAACACATGAAGACGTTTTTTTTTTAACAATGTATAGCTTTGGGCAATTAGGAGTCGAAATAAATGAAAATAACAAACATTTAAATGTTCAGAATGATATTATACTTATACCACTAACTTGATCAGGCGTAGCCTATAACGCTATTGAGGATGTTATCATCCTCATCTCGGGCCTCATCTTTATTATGATTATCATGCTGTGCTTATAATTGCGCCTACACCCTGCATCACAAAATAATTTAAAGTATGACATTGATTTTTCCAAGTAGGCATAGGTGTGGCATAAATGTGACTAGAGTAAATTGCAGCTGCGTCACAGTAAATGCGTGTTAGTTGGCTGCTTTGCTAATTAACCAGTTAGTCGTCATTCTTGGAACGTGGACTATGGCGTTATTTTAGTGCCAAATGTCGAGCTCTCGACATTTGGCACTAAAATAACGTCATAATGGCCCCTCAATTACAAAGTTCGTGAAAAAATATAAAAGTGTAAAAGTGAATTGACAAGCATAATTTGCTTGTAAACTATCGTGATTCTGGTCATATGAGCATTACATTTGAAAATGAATTTAATGTAGGTCTATAGGCTATAGCTGTCATTAATTAGGCTACAAAATGAGCCTATTTATTACTCTGACTAATAGAAAGCTGTGGCATGTCACAAGTTAATTTTTTTAAAGAATGTATCTCCTAGGAGGAGCTCTTTATCAATACTTTACAAATTGACCCACAAGGGGTAACCGGGCCCTTCTGTAAGTAATTTACGTGTTTACGTAACTTGCGTAGTTAGCGTATGTATAGACCTTTATCACGGCAGACATGTTGACATGTCATAGTAGGAAAAGCACAGGTGTATTCAAAACCATTACTGATGGCTGCATTCCACTTAGGAGAGAACTTACTGTTCATGCTGACTCACTGAAACAGCTTACTGGGACACTTGATGGAACTGAGCCATCGTTAAGGTTATCAGTTTCAGCTGGGCTTTTCCTACTATGACAAGTCAAAATGTCTGCTGTGATAAAGGTCCATTATAAGCTCTCTTGGGGGACTTTTCAAGCACTTTTGGTGCTCTGCTTGCTTTGCAGTGTCTGGCTTTAGCTGTGCGTGCTCCCGCAAGGTGTAGCCTATGCATTAATCGGCAAACAGGCAGCACTCGGCATAACACCCCTCTATAAAGGCTATTGTTGATAACTCAAGTTCTTATACATCCATGATAACTCCGCAGCTTTCCTCGCTTGAAGAACCTAGGCTACTTCAAGCAAGTCATCCATACTGGCTGTAGGCCTATTTGCCAGACATTGCAATATCAGGGTTAAATTGTCAAATGTTGCCAAAGCATTTGACAGTTTGTAGACATTTGACATTTATGGGAAAAATATAATAATGAAGTGCGAGAAATAATACATTATGTGGCCATTCATGTAATTGTCATCGTCGTCGTCATCATCATGCCTTAAACGGGATAATTTATTGGGACATTTATTTTGAAAGAAACCGGATATACACCTTTTCTTGCGTTAAACTTGACAACAGCTAAGGTTAGTTGACATGCTAACCCCAAACAATATAACGCTAATCACGAATGTGTTTGGGACTCTTTGTAGGGGAGCACTATTCATCAAAATTACGAAGTTTTAGTGCTCCTCTTAATTTCGGCATAGGACCTCTGGACAGTAGCAACATGTTTGCTATGTGCAAGACGAGCAAGCTAACATGCTAGCAGCGGTAACGGTATTTTGGGTTCACTGATGTTTTAATAGTCTGCAGCTGGCTTCTGGCTTCTGGCTAACGTTAGTTGGAATTGCACACTGAACAAGCTAACGATGACCGGTGGCTCAACCATAGACCGTATATAACGCTCAACGCCTGAATATGTGCATGACGTTAGACTTTCTGGAGCCGGGGATTTAAAGAATAAGTAAAGAGGCGTGGAAAGTAAGTTACCAGGGATGTAATTTCGAGCACGGGCTCCTAGCGTTATTTACAACTGGATAACGTTATATGTATAGGGCGACGCTTGTTTGCTCCGTGGAATGACGACGTTTGCTTCGTTCGGCTGCCTCAAACACGGGCGTCGGTGATGCTGTCGACCGCTGGCCAAATGCCCCGCTCGTCCGAATTGGGACAGAGCACCCAAACTTCATTATAAACCATGACGAGCTGCGAGTATCAACAAATCGACCCCCAGGCACTTCCGACGCCTACCCCGGCCCCTCCACCTCATCACGGAAACGACCGTGACAAGAGAGAGGAGCCGAAAAGACCGAGGAGAAAGTGGCAAGTTTTCCCCGGAAAGAATCGTTTCTACTGCGATGGACGGATCATGGTGGCCCGGCAGAGTGGGGTCTTGCCCCTCACTCTGGGCCTTATTGTCATCACAAGTGGATTATTCTTTATATTTGAGTGAGTTCGTGTTTCATGTTAGGTCAGCGATATTGTCATATCACCTGTGAGTTCAGTCCTGGTTCTGGGGAATATAGCCAAGGGACGAAATTTTCCCTTGGGGATCATAAAGTATCTATATTTCTCTCTATTTCTCTATCTATCTGCTTCTACAACAGTAATGGTATATTAGATTTAACTCCTGTCTGATGTATTACCGGTATAGGTCCAAGCCGACCCGTAGAGCAGGTTCTACTGATTCATAAAAAGTATTGTTTCAGAACAGTTTATTTACTAATACGCAGATCAACAGAAAAAGGTCAGATTTCATAATGTAGTCCGACAAGGTTTTACATTTACAATTTGCCTTACAATGTGTGGATATACACCGGACCGGTAGTACCAGTCAAAAGTTTGGAGTCACTTAGAAATTTCCATTCCACTCCATTCCAGACAGAACACCAGCAGAGATCAGTTGCATTGTTTTTTTAACCAGGGCAGCAGTTTTCAGATTACATTATGTGCTTACTTAAGTGCAAAAGGGTTCTTGAATATGAAACTGGCATTATTTCTGTCACAGTGTAGTGTAAAGTGTGTTCTGTCTCCATGGATTTGCGATGGTGATTAAAGGCACAGAATGTTAATTAAAACTACGTCCCCTGGTGGGTGAAAAAGAAGTAGGCTCAGTTATATGAGACAGGGCTTTCCCTATCCTTTCGCAGCCTTTGATCTGGTCCGCATGTCTTTAGTTATTCGTCCTCTCTCTCTCTCTGTCTGTGGCTGCCCCATGTCACAGCTGTCCCTTCCTGGTCAAACACCTGACCAGCTGCATACCGGTTATCGGAGGAGGCCTCTTTGTATTTGTGGTCATCACCTTGCTCCAGACCAGCCTCACTGACCCCGGCATCCTGCCCAGAGCAACGCCAGATGAGGCTGCAGACATTGAGAAGCAGATTGGTAAGGGCCCACTCAGTCACAACTGGGGTAAGAACTAAGGTTGCACGATTTTGACATAATGTGATATTGCGATATCGATTATGAATATTGCGATATCGATATTTTTAAACATATGTCAGATTACAAAAGTTGCGGGAAAACACATCAAAATAGATTCATAACAAATAAAACAACTTTTCTTACAACACAAGGTTTGTTTTAACTGACTGTCATATTGGTCTGGTCCAACATGAATATATAAATAAGGAGCATGTCTACAGAACAGGACATGTTTTACTGGTTGGACAGTATAAAATAAATAAATAAAGAGAACAGGACACAACTTTTCTTTATTTCTCTGATTTGTTCCGTTTCGTTGTCTGTCTATTTCTTCACTTACACAGTCACTCTCTCGAAATATGCACACACATGGTACGCTCCATAGAGTTTGTCACGAGTGGCCCCGTGAGCTGACGTGTACTAACGTGCAAGTGGCACGGTAACTGGCCAATGAAACATGATCATTATAGCGGTTCAAGCGAGCTCTAAATCAAACCCAACTAAGTCACGCAGCCAACGGACGGGACGCAGCGCTCCACAAAATATTACATACTTATCGCGACCCTTTCGATATCCTATTGCGCAAAGTGATATCGCGATATCATGCACCCCTAGTCACAACTATGGTTGTCTCAAGTGCTTTTGACTTGGATATTACATTACGTTTCATGTCATTTAGCTGACGCTTTTATCCAAAGCGACTTACAATTGCTATATATGTCAAGAGGTCGCACGCCTCTGGAGCAACTAGGGGTTAAGTGTCTTGCTCGGGGACACATTGGTTGATGTATCGCAGTGGGAATCGAACTCCGGTCTCCCACACCAAAGGCATGTGTCATATCCACTGCGCCATCACCACCTCAATATCCAATATATATAAACGAAAATGTTAGTTTTTGGTATTCCTGCATGCTTATGGCCCTGAATGTAGACCACCATTGGCACGAGAACTCTCCATGTGTCCTGTATATTTCCTAAAAGAAATGCGATCTCTAAACTCAAACTGCCTAATTAAGCTGAGCTCATTTCTTCATAAGTTGCCCTCCGCTCAGTGGCATCAATTATGTCAAGCTTCAAGGACCTCTTATTTTTGTCACTGTCCTAGCTTTTACTAGCGTTTATTTGGCTTCCGAGCACAAGTCACAGTTGAGATTGAAGGCGTTGTTCTGCTAGCGTCGGCTTTTTTTTTTTTTTACTCTGAAACTGAAACGTACGGCAGATTCTAATGAGCAGTCACCAGTTATTGTGTTGCCAGTTCAGTTTAATGATGGTGAATCCTTCGACACATTAAAGGGCCCGAGTAGAATTTTTGAAAAGACCCATTTGCCATGACTCTTGTGTCATGAATGTCGCGTTGGCAGCCATTAGTGGGATGGTTTGTGGAAGGAGTGTGTCCTGTATGAGTTTGAAGTTTGGAGCTGAAGATTTCCTCACCCTCAATTTTCAGTTTTAAGTCTTGCCAACGGTATCTTTGCTTTTTATATGGCATGCATCCATATAATGACCTTTTGTGTCTGAAGTTGGCTTGTGCATGCACCTTGTTACCTCCTACTCATCGCCAAAGTTTAGGCAGTGATGATGTAAGGTGTTCATATTACCCAACTGTACCAGCTATTTTTGAACCGGAGACTCTGATATAAGTATTACATATTTATTTACCTCTTACCACCCTATCTTAAGGAAATGCTTTGGACATTTAGTTTGACTCAGTATTCTTTTAGTGTTAGGCTGAATGTAATCACGGAGCCCAATACAATTTCACTTAAAAGGCACAGGATGTGGAAATTGGGCAAACCCAAGCGTAAACTAGCAACAGCAATTTCATACTAATTCTAAGCAGGTTTTGTGTAGCCTACCGCATAGTGAGTCCACACTGAAAAAGTGACTAAATAAAGTGCAGTACAGTTATGTAAATACAGTTAAGCTTGGCGCTTATGGCTCCGCTCTTTAGAATGCTCCCTGGACCAGCCAAGCAGCATGCTAAGCTGAAACAGGCAGCACCATGCAGAAACGTAGAACATGAACGAGTGAGCCAAAAGAAAGACGTTGAAAACCTTTTTTAAACTTTAAGGTCATGTTAGAACCCTGAACTAGAGCTGAAGATGGTTCCTGTCGGGTTCGGTCTTAATTTCTATCATTTTACACGGGCTCGGGCCGTGCTCGGGCCGGGTTGCGCGGTAAATGGAGCAGTCGTGTGATGCGTTTCGATTAGCGCGAAAATGGATGCCGAGGAGGTGAAACGGAGGCCTGCCTCTGGAGGACTTATTTTATTTCTCTGTTCCAACTTCCAAGTTGCCTATGTAGCCTACGTTAGTCATGAATAAATGGTGTTAAAAAGTGCATAAATGGCTCATTCTTGACAAAAGGCAAAAGAGCTCTGTGCGTGCGCGCATTTGAATAATGTCGGGCTGTAAACGGGTTCGGGCTTTTAAAAAGCTGTCAATCAAAATGTACTCGTCGAGCTCGGTCTGAATTCTGTCGGGCTCGGGCCTCGTCGGTCCTAACTTTTAAGGCCCGATTACAGCTCTACTCGGAACTACAAAGGCGGAGGCTGGGGTGGTGGAGTCAAAGTGTGTAGCAGGTGTAGCAGGTGAGGAGGGAGTCGTCTTTAAAAGGACAGTCTTGACGTGAGAGTGGCTGTGATTGGTGTGTACCTCTGATAGGAATGATGCTTCAATCAGCTGGCGTGTGACTTCCGTGTCTGTTGTGTTCAGACTCTGCTACATTCAAGAAGTATCTTTTATTTTCTTTTATTTTATTTTTTTAAAGCAACACTAAAGCACTTTTCCCGCTTCAGTCCCTCACAGGTTGGAAGCGGAACTGTACATTAAGGTCTAGTGATGCACCAAAATGAAAATTCTTGGCCGAAACCGAAAACCGAAAAAAGAGGAAACCAAGACCGAAAACCGAAACCGAAACACCGAAAGAAATTAAGCCAATTATTAGTACCATTGCATTTATGGCTATGACTGTGTACTAACTTTACTAAAATCAAGGCATTGCAATTGTATAAATTAATATTAAAGTTTAATTAAAAAAATATCTAGCAGAAATATGGCTACAATCTGATAGTCACATACAGTATACAGTAGCCTAAGAACAGAATAGCTTACCTATTGTTATTATTATTATTATTATTAATTGAGGCACTTTTATTTATTGTTTCGGTGATAAAGGTATTTCGGCCGAAAACCGAAAATGCCCTTTTGGGCCATTTTCGGGCGAAAATTTTCGGTGGCCGAATATTCGGTGCATCCCTATTAAGGTCTCATTCGAACTGCAGAGCCGCTACCCGATCTGGCAAACTTGCACAATGTAATGGACAATTCCGCTTCCAACCTGTAGAGGGACCGAAGCGGGAAAAGTTCTCTAGTGTTGCTTTAAGAACAGATACAATAAAAAACGGGAGTTCATATATATCTCACTGCTTGAATTTGCCGATGAAAACCATGTGTAGCAATATATAAGATTGAGGAGGTGACGCGTCGTTACATGGAATCCATTCGAATCGTTGACAGGATAATCAAATTGAATCGTGAGAACGGTGAAGATTCACACCCCTAGTGGCTTATGTAAAATGGCAAGTGTTAAGGTGCTAATAATAGAAAGCCAGCCCACTATCGCTAAAGATCAGTTGCTCAGCGACCCCGATTTTTAATTTTGTCCCGTTGTTTCTCTTTAACTGTCCTCGCCTCTTCAGACAACACAGGAAATGCCAGCTATCGGCCTCCGCCGCGCACCAAGGAAGTCCTCATCAACCAGCAGGTGGTGAAGCTCAAGTACTGCTTCTCCTGCAAGATGTTCCGGCCTCCGCGCACCTCCCACTGCAGCCTGTGTGACAACTGTGTGGGTGAGCTGTGTGGACACACGCCGACACGCTGACATTTACACATGATAAATAATAAATGGAGGCCTCAGTGAACGTCATCCCGTGACTCTGGTTCAGGCTGGACTGACTTTATTGACGTATCGGGGTTGGCACATCCCAAACCGTTTGGAAGTATTCCCTGAAACGAAAATCGAAATGTCAGTGCTGAATTCTCCTTTTTGGTGCGTTTTTTAAAAAAAAATTTCTTCCCCTTTTCAGAGCGATTCGACCATCACTGCCCCTGGGTGGGGAACTGTGTGGGAAAACGCAACTACCGGTTCTTCTACACCTTCATCGTGTCGCTCTCCTTCCTGACGGCGTTCATCTTCGGCTGTGTGACCACACATCTAGCCCTGAGTACGTGTTTTTGCTCTGGTTCGCATGTTTAGAGAAAAAACACACCTGGCTCAAACAGCACCCGCATTATTACTGTTGTTGTTTTGTGTCGCTGGGACTACCGGCCGGGCGGGTTTTACAACACCGGATCAGGTGAGGTGTCTGATAAGGAAACTAGAAGGGCACTCTGAGAGCGCATGCCCTATCTCACAATAGGCTCGTTCGAGATGAGCCAGATCTGCGCAGAATCGATCACCGGCGATCGGCGCCCAATGCATGCCGGTTAGATTTGTGTCCGACTTGATCCCGACTTGCTCTGACGTCATGCACACGTGGGCAATGATAATCTCACGAGACCAAGGCGGCCGCAGTTCTGAGACGCAGGCAGCGCAGTTGCTTTTCACCAACTGCAAGAGCCAGGCGGACGCAGGCGGACCCAGTGCATGCTGGGAAACGCCGGCCTCTCAGCTGATCGAACAGCTGATTGGTTCAGAATCGATTCAACATGATGACGTTTTATATAAACTTTTTATTGATTTTGAATCGGAGGGATTTTAACTGCGATTTGTCTGATTTAAAAGCTTATTCTGTACAGAACACATGTTGTGAGGCTGATAGTTACGTTTAGAAGTCAGAGAGACTAAATCTGTTCAGATTACGGATCACCTACAGTCTGTTGGTAATTAAAATCAGCAACAGATCGCATGTAGAGCATTTTGACAGCTACTCTTTCATAATAAAATCAACTGGAGATTGTGTAGGAGCTGATATATGGGTCTGATAACATTTTATTAAATCAGAATCGGACCCGAACGGACCACAGTGTTTGTGTCACTTCCTGTTCAGCCTGAAGGCTGCTGGAGTCAGCTGGAAAACTGTCCGACTTGAGAGCGGATTTTTGTCCCCGCCCCCGGCTGCTGCCGCCTGCTCTCGTCTACTTTACAGGCGAGGCGCAGTTCATCTCGAACGAGCCTATTGTTAATGCGGTGTGAATTTTCAGTCAGGAGCAAATTTTTCCATTTATTCCACCAAACGGGTTCCCGCGGGGTCTTAAAAAGTCTAAAATTCTGAACTTAAGGCTACATTTAAGGCCTTTAAAACATCTTAAAAACCGCCAGATTTCTGCAAACTTTGTAAAAAAAATATTCAATTAGGGACTCTGGGTGTGAAGGTGTTAGGGGTGTAAGAAAAAATCGATACACTTGAGTATCGCAATATTTAATTTTGCAATACCGTATCGATTTTCAAAAAGGCAATATTGATTTTTTATTTTTATTTTTTTTTATTTTTTAAATGTTCAAAAAATTCATGTAAGACAGTGGTTCACATTTATGTTGTTTAAACTCCCTACCACTAGATGGCTATGCTGAGACACACCACTAGTGTCCTTGCCTAGCAGTGGCTGACTTTTTGCTAGAAGCTAACAACGTAGCTATGGCTGAACGTTGGCCTACTTTAGCATATCAACATTAGCTCACTAAGAACCTGGGAACCACAATCCCAAACTGGCAGTTTGATTTTCTGTGTACTGAATTGTTTACCTAAAGTAAACTTCTTTGACTTTTATGATCATCATGTCTTTTTTTTAAATATTAGTTTTTCTAAAATTATACTTAAAAAAAATCCCAATATATCGCCTTACACATAGTATCGAAATATATTGCAATATATTAAATTGTGACCCATGTATCATGATGTGTATCGTATCGCCAGATTCTTGCCAATACACAGCCCTAGAAGGTGCTGGAGAATTTCTTTGATTTGAATATTTCTTTGGTAATGCATCGTGTAGGTCTTAAATTTCAATAAAAATGTCTTAAAAAGGTCTTAAACTTGACTTACTAAAACTTGCAAGAACCCTGATGAATGCAGCACAAACATTCAGCACAAACGCACTATCTCGCAATGTTAACAAAAGTTAAAAATGATTTGTGTATCCACTCCAAAATTGAATGGGATCTTCCTTGGCCCAGGCATGCTTCACCGTTCCACCGAGTTTCAATAAAATCGGGCTAGAAGGTTTTTCCGTAATCCTGCTGACCGACAAACCGAGTCGAGAACATAACCTCCTTGACAGACAGTTCTTTTGTTTTCATTTTTGTTTGTGACCGTATTAAGTGTCGGGCGATCTGAACACATTTGAGCTCAACTCTGGTATCACTGCATCAAGGAAATGAACTGCAACTGTTGGTTTTTGGAACTGCACACTTGTTTTTCTCTTTTAATTCAATTTTATTTATAGTGTCAAATCATAACTGAAGTTTTCTCAGGCCACTTTACAGATCTAGACCCCACTCTATAATTTACAGAGAGACCCAACAGTTCATGGCCTTGGAAACACTTTGGGCATTGTGTCCGTGTTGTTCTTTCCTCTCTTTCAGGGGCTCAAGGTGGAAAAGGCCTGGTGTTTGCTCTGCAAGAGAGTCCGGGCAGATATCCTTTTAATCACAAACGTGTTTTGAAATTTCTGTCCGTTTTTTCATTGATTTCTCCCTCCTCCAATGTGCCGATGCTCTCCTTGACTCAACCTCCCACTGCAGTGGAGCTGGTGATATGTTTCTTCTCAGTCTGGTCTATCTTGGGCCTCTCAGGCTTCCATACGTACCTGGTTGCTTCCAACCTCACCACTAATGAAGACGTGAGTACTGCCTTGAGTTGAGTTTGTTACGCTGCTATTACAGAGTAGCTGTGAAAGTGATTTTTCTTGGTGTCTTGTGGTACGTTAAGGCAATTTGTAATATTTGTAAAAGAAAGTGTTAATTGACTTATATTATTAATATGACACTAATATCACATTTGAATAGAATTTCAAGAAATGCTCATGAAAAATGTGTAAAATAATACGTACGAATGGCTTATTGCAGTCGGAAGCGTCTCTTTGCAAACATTATACAAAGACTTTACATTTTTAGGAGTTAATGAATACTTCCAAATCAGATCACCTTGAAGAGATTCTCAACCGAAAATCAAATGAAATGCATGTTGAATAAACAAACAAAAAAAACAACAGTGAAATGTTGCACGGTTACTAGGTTTTACACATCTCTCTGTTCCAGATTAAAGGCTCCTGGTCAGGGAAGAGTGGAGAAGGTGTCACCAACCCATACAGCCATAAAAACATATTCATCAACTGTTGCTCTGTGCTCTGTGGACCCATGCCACCCAGGTCAGTCTGAAATCTCACACACGCTTTGATATTACCGAAGGAATTCCTCCATACGCGCGTCCCATCCAGACACGGGCTCCAGTTGGGTAACGCCTTAGAATAACCATCACCAATAAATGGTAAATTGATAGTTAATTACACACTCGTTAATAGTCATTTTACTGTTTACAAACAATGAAATGACAAATCATGTTTACTAATTATTAGTAATGCTATCATTTATTTTATAACTAAAGTGTAGTTAACTATCAACTTACATCAATTAATGATGATGATAACATTGGCTACATTTGGTTTTATTGATGTATCAGATGTGCATTTTAATATCATATTTCTGTTTTTAGCATGACAAAAAAAATCAGACTGCCTTGCATGTTGGATCATGTCCTGATGTTTACGTTTTAGATGCTTCATCGTCCGCTGATCTGTCAGCCATTTGTTATGACTAATTATAATTTGTTGAAAATGTATACTTGTATGAAAATGTATGTATGAAATGTTCAAATATCATCATTAAAGGTCCCATGGCATGAACATTTCATTTTAATTAGGTTTTTTAACATTAATATGAGTTCCCCCAGCCTGCCTATGGTCCCCAATTGGCTAGAAATGGTGATGGGTGTAAACCGAGCCCTGGGTATCCTGCTCTGCCTTTGAGAAAATGAAAGCTCAGATGGGCCGATCTGGAATCTTCTCCTTATGAGGTCATAAGGAGCAAGGTTACCTCCCCTTTCTCTGCTTTGCCCGCCCAGAGAATTTGGCCCACCCATGAGAGAGAGACATCATGGCTTTCAAACGAGAAAAGTGGCAGTTGGTCAAATGGCCACACCCCCACCCTCCACCTTGCCCCCCCCCCCTCTCTCCTCCTCAATAGCTACAGACACAGAAATGGCACATCCTAAGGAAAGCTCATTGTGGGACTGGCTCTAGTGGCTGTATTTCTGCACCAAGGCAGAATTTCGGGAAAGAGACTTCAGATACAGTATTAGGGGACCACTAAGGCCTATATAAAAGAGACTTCAGATACAGTATTAGGGGACCACTAAGGCCTATATAAAAGAGACTTCAGATACAGTATTAGGGGACCACTAAGGTCTATATAAAAGAGACTTCAGATACAGTATTAGGGGACCACTAAGGTCTATATAAAAGAGACTTCAGATACAGTATTAGGGGACCACTAAGGTCTATATAAAAGAGACTTCAGATACAGTATTAGGGGACCAGTAAGGTCTATATAAAAGCATCCAAAGAGCACCATGTCATGGGACCTTTTAAGCCCCAACCGGCTCTATGATAGTGATTTCAAATGCGTGTTTCTCAGTTGCATGTGTTATGGGATGCAAGAAGAAGTTTGACTTGTAGTTCGGCCGTTTCTGTGTGCAGAATGGGGACTCATTAGATGTCTTTATTAAAAAAATAAAGATGAACATGCACACCTAATTAGATTAGATTAGATTTGATTCTATTCAACTTTACAAAAGTACAAAGACAACGAAATACAGTTTGCGTCCAACCAGAAGTGCAAAAAAGCAGAAAAGTGCAATGTGATATTCAAGTATAGACAGGTGGTGCATAGACATGACGCGAAATATAGTGCAGTGTAGACCGTAGTATACAGATGGTTTACAGAAGGTGGTTTAAAGTAATATAAATTAAATATAAATATGTGTAGTGTATTAGCAGTTACTTATTGGCAGAATAAATATGGCTATATAATATGAAAAGTGTATGAACAACATGTACAGATATGTGCAATGTAGTAGCAGTAACGTTATAATAGTAGTAAGAATAATATAGATATACTGTATGCAGTGTATTAACAGAATATATTATAAGAAAAAGAAAAACAGAATAAATATGGATATTCAGTATGAACCATATAGACAGATATGTACAGTGCAATGCAGTGTGGCAACAGTACCATTGTAGTGCAGAAACCGTAATATTATAAGAGTAGTAAGAATAAGTGTATGGGCAGGATGAATAGTATGAAGAGCAGTAGAATATGGCTATGTATGTAAGGTTAATGACATGGATCTTCTTTATTTCGGTCTTTTTCAGCTTGATCGACAGACGGGGTTTCCTGCCCACAGATGAATCTGTCCAGACAGCCGGCGCGGGCATCGAGCTGCCCCCTCTGGCCGCTAAAAGCGAGATAAACGTGGTAGGAGGGTCTTCCCAGCCGGCTTCTGGCTTGCAGGAGTCCCCCTCCCCTGTGCCTGCACCCCCTCACTCCCACCAAAACTCTTCCTCTGTCTGACCGAAGCCTTGTTGCCGGGCTGTAGCTCCAACCCAGCATCTGTCTGCTGCCTGCTGCCGACTGGGTCAATCCCTACACATGCTGTGTTTACACTGCAGTCAGAGCTTCAGCATTTATTACTTTTCCCTCAGCGCAAACTAGATTTTAAAAGCATTTTTTCTAAATGGGTTGAAAACTTGGTATACACTATCATAATTAAAATTAGTTTGAATCAAATTGAAAAGCAGGTTAAAGGTGCTCTAAGCGTTTTTTTAGGCTACAACATTTTTATGGCGAGTTATTGAGCTGGAACTTTTTCCGAACCAGACACTTTAGAGGTCTTGCTAGGCCTGGTTTCCCATTTGGACGGACCTGGACTAGCTAGTCTCTCCCCCTGTTTTCAAGTCTCTGTGCTAAGGTACGCTAACCGGCTGCTGGCCGTAGCTTCATATTTCTAGCGCGTTCCGTTTACCTCGGAACTCGAAAGCCGAAGCTGGGAATGACGTCGCATCCGAGTTGAACGCGTTCCATTTGCAAGTCTGATTTTTCACTGTCTTCGTTAGCTCTAGCCAGGTTAGCCATTGTTAGCAATGCCAGTTTCTAACGACGCATTACGTTTATTTTGTGCATACAAACCGCTTAACAACATGTCCACAGAATATGGACAGCGCTGCGTGTGCGACTGATTTAGTGAGACACTAATAACACAAAAGTGCTAATAACTGTATGTTATACTCCAGCTTTCACAACTGTTGATGCACGAGGCGGCCGTGGTGGATTTTTAGCTCGGGGTTACTCAGTGGTTGCCCGAGTTCCGAGCTCAGAATTCCGAGGTCAGGGGGCGTGTTTCCAACTTTGACTTTGGAAAATCCAGCTTCCAAGTACAAATGGAACGCACTATTAGAGTACAGACATGGGAGGGGTACCAAGCCTTTCATCTCACGGTATTTCTGTAGTCTGAGGTTAGACACCCGCTTCGTGCAGTTCATGCTTCTGAACAGCTGAGTCATGTTTACCTCATGGAAATGAACAAATCAGGTTTACGGGCATTTTTCTTTTGAAATATAAGCAGCAGGGATGCTATTAACTATATATGTTATGCTATCTAAGGTTTTTTTTTTTTTATCACCATCTACACCTCAGTATTTGCTCGTGTGCAGTGTGTGGACTCAGGGTGTTCTTATGAGGAAGGAGGAGAGCAGGAGTTGTAAGAAGTGAATGAAGTGAACGGTTTTCAGCTCGTCGTCCTCCCTGGTTTTCTCTGACTGCGCGTGATATAAAGGGATGCCTGGAGAGTTTTTGTTTACAAGACGTGAACTGCGGTGCAGATTAGAGTTGTGCTCTGAGCCACGGTACTCTCCTATCCAGTGGTAAAGTAGCTGCTGTTTGGCACTGTTTTTTTGTTTACACTGAAAAATAACAGACACAGCCATAAAATATTTTTTATTTGTGTGTGTACGGATACTGAAAGGCAGTTAAAGCTGTAGTGTTTCTAGCCTGAAATGTATTTTGTTGGGTTTGGTGAGTGTGTAAAAATAGTCTTTTGGAATTCAGTTGATGCACTGGTGAAGCTGTGAGGAAAGTTTTTATTTATTTTTATTTTTATTGTGTGTTGGTTCCCTTTTCCTCCTGTCTCGTGTGAACAGTCCTATTTGTCTGCATATAAAGTGCCAAATGATTTGTGACGCATCAAATCAATCAACATAGTTTCCATTCATGCCTTTTATTACATATTTTTTTGATTTGTTCATCCTGTTTTTTTTTTTTTATATATATATATATATATATATATATATATATATATATATATATATATATATATATATATATATATATATATATATATTTCTATTTTGTCAGTATCTGAAATGTAAAATAATAATAAAAACATGCATTTTTGTCCATGCAATTCATCATCTGTGTGTACTCATTTTTCATTGTGCAGTTTGTCCACCCTCCCACATGTACATATTGGAGTGCTGAAGTATTTTCCAAGGGAAGAAAAGCACCAAACTATCAGTACGCTCGCTGTGTGTCTCTTCACCCGGTCCTAACTTGCCGTTCTGTCTCTGTGCCTGTGTCCTTCCACCAACACTAGGAGGTGAAATGTCTGGACTTTGCAGTGTCCTGCACTGGCTGATTAGCCACTGTTAGTGCCGCTTGGTAAGCCTGTTTAGCGAAGGGGAACACGCGAGTGCAGAGTCTCCCGTGCCCACTGCTGTGTCTGCATGTCCTCTCGGCTGGCTGCTGTACTCATGCATGGCTTTATTCATACTGCTGCCATGTTGAATACACAATGCATAATTGAACACAATACAGTGTGTACTGTATGTCAAATGTATTCACAATATACAGTAGAGCTGCAATGATTTATCGAAAAAATCGATTAGATGTCAACTATTAAAGGTGCTATGACATGCTGCTTTTTGGATGCTTTTATATAGGCCTTAGTAGTCCCCTAATACTGTATCTGAAGTCTCTTTTATATAGACCTTAGTGGTCCCCTAATACTGTATCTGAAGTCTCTTTTATATAGATCTTAGTGGTCCCCTAATACTGTATCTGAAGTCTCTTTTATATAGACCTTAGTGGTCCCCTAATACTGTATCTAAAGTCTCTTTTATATAGACCTTAGTGGTCCCCTAATACTGTATCTGAAGTCTCTTTCATATAGACCTTAGTGGTCCCCTAATACTGTATCTAAAGTCTCTTTCATATAGACCTTAGTAGTCCCCTAATACTGTATCTGAAGTCTCTTTTATATAGACCTTAGTAGTCCCCTAATACTGTATCTGAAGTCTCTTTTATATAGATCTTAGTGGTCCCCTAATACTGTATCTGAAGTCTCTTTTATATAGATCTTAGTAGTCCCCTAATACTGTATCTGAAGTCTCTTTTATATAGATCTTAGTAGTCCCCTAATACTGTATCTGAAGTCTCTTTTATATAGACCTTAGTGGTCCCCTAATACTGTATCTGAAGTCTCTTTTATATAGATCTTAGTGGTCCCCTAATACTGTATCTGAAGTCTCTTTTATATAGACCTTAGTGGTCCCCTAATACTGTATCTGAAGTCTCTTTTATATAGACCTTAGTGGTCCCCTAATACTGTATCTGAAGTCTCTTTCCCAAAATTCAGCCTTGGTGCAGAATTACAGCCACTAGAGCCAGTCCCACAATGAGCTTTCCTTAGTATGTGCGAGGAGAGAGGGGGGGGCAAGGTGGAGGGTAGGGGTATGGCCTTCACCAACTGCCATGCTTTGCTCGTTTGCAAGCCACGATGTCTCTCTCTTTCTCATGCGTGGGTCAAATTCTCTGGGCGGGCAAAGCAGAGAAAGGGGAGGTAACCTTTCCCCTTATGACATCATAAGAGGAAGATTCCTGATTGGCCCATCTGAGCTTTCATTTCCTCAAAGCCAGAGCAGGATACCCAGGGCTCGGTTTACACCTATCACCATTTCGAGCCACTAGGGGACCATAGGCAGGCTGGGGGAACTCATATTAATGTTAAAAAACCTCATAAAGTGACATTTTCATGCCATAGGACCTTTAAGCTAATCACCAACTATTATAAAAATCGATTTATCGGTTTGAGTCCTTTTTTTTAATGAAAAAGTAAAAACTCCTACTAGCTCCTTAAATGTGAATCTTGTTCTAGTTTCTTCTCTCCTCTGTGACAGTAAACTGAATATCTTTGAGTTGTGGACAAACAAGACGTTTGAGGACGTCATCTTGGGCTTTTTGGGAAACACTGATCCACATTTTTTCACCATTTTATGGACCAAACAATCGATTAATCGAGAAAATAATCAACAGATTAAGTAGATAATAGTAAATAGAAACAAGTGTTACTTGCAGCTAATATACAGTCATGTAAATGGCTGAAACAATTCCCCTATACTGTACCTTTAAAATGTGACCTTTTACTGCCAGAACTCAGTTTTATTATATACATATTTATAATAGCATTTAAGCTGTGATGGGAGAGGTAAACTGTACAGTATATACTGTCATTTTAGCCATGGAATTACTGATAACCTATTAAGACAATGGCATTAATCGTGGGGAATAAACCAGTAGCTACTTAATATTATCTGATGGATACATATTTTTAAGTCTAGGGCGAGCAGCTCCATATAGGGAAAGACAAATTACAAAGTGCTGTTGACATGTGTCCTTATCTTTGGGGACACGCTGACAGCACGGAGCTGGAGTTAAAGCTGAAACGTTGCAGAGCTTTTTAAACAGGGAATAGTGAACTAGCAGTTTTTGAACCTTGATTAACAGTTAATGTTTTAAATTTGAGTTAAAAAAAAATGAACCTCAAGGCTCCTGAAGTCCATCCATTATTCACGCTCTGAGTGTCTCGTAGCTTTCAAGGCTGAGAACATTTTAAACTGAAATCAGGCGAAGAGCTGTGTTTAAAGCTGCGCTAATCAATATAATTACAAATGTCTGCGGGTCCCCTCGGCTCTATGCAGCGCTTTGGCGCCTTCCAGCTAACTATTTAGTTTTTATGGACTGCAACGTTACTGTTCACTTACGTCAGCTTTGTTTTCAGCAGCAGCAGACAGATGTTCTCGGTGAAAAAGCTCTGGCAAACCCACGTGCACAAGTGTTATCTACATCGGATTACAAAAAATTACAGCATTCTCTCATTAATGTGCTGTGAGCCGGGCCTACGTCGCTGGCTTTGAGTCAGCCAGTCAAGAATATATAATAATAAAGAAAATGTAGTAGATCAGCTGGATCCCTACTGTTGAAAGGACTTTTGAAAAGACCGGCTTCATGTCTTCCATTGATATTGCAAGTGATAAATATATAGTCATTATAAGGCATTGAAATGTCTATTAGAAGCTCTGTAATATGGGACATACATTATGCAGATTAAAGAGCAGTGTTATTATTTCGAAATTTTATTTTAGATTTGGAATGTTAATTTTCTAAAAAGTATATTACATTTTCACATAAAATCAACATTTATTTCTGGCCCATTGCCTTTCATCCAGATACATTTTTGGCCCTTTATATAAAAATATATATTTGGGCGCCTCTGATCAAGCTGGACACACTCAGATGTTCTGCGTGCAGATCTATGGAATGAAACACCTGCAGTCTCCTGCTTTCGGACCACTCGTGTGGCCTGCTTACACTCCCAGTATGCCTGCCATTCATCTCGCACAGCTGTTGCTGCGTTCACTGAAGTGATTTAATACCCTGCTGTTCCCCATTTTAACTTCACTGGCTTGTCTCATCACTTCTTATCTTTTTCCTCCTCCCCCCCCTTCTTCTTTCCCATGCACACATGTAGGGAACTAAAGGTCTGATGGAGTCGGCCGCTCTCCCTCCGCTCCTGTCCACCTCGTGTCCTCAGATGAAACCTCAGACAGCTTATACCTGCCCAGACAGCAGCCCCGCGGTGAACTCTGACCCCTCCCCGCAGCTCTCCACCAGCTGCGGGGCCCGCCATACCGCCAGCTCCCAGGGCGATGCCTCTCCACCACGTCACGCCAAGACTCGGTCAAAGAAACGCAAACTAGCGGCTCTGCATATTCCCAACCCTTCCTTTGACGTTCCTGTCTCCCCGACGTCTCCGGACGCCGGGCCCAGCTCCAAAGCCAGTGGCAGCTTCACCCCTTTGCGCTGACTGAAATGACGGCTTTCCAAAGTGAAAAACACACTTTGTGTGAAGCTTGCATGCTCGCACACAGTCAGACGCACACGGTATGATGTCAAAAATCGTTATTAAGTGTCGGTTCCCTGAAAGCTCCAGGTCTAGTCATTGTGTTTTAGGATGAGCGTCACAAAGATACGCATTTGTGTTTGTAGTGGAAATAGGAGCATCTATTCTGGCTGTAAAGGGTGCAACTTTGGTGTAGAATGACACGCACACGAAAATATTTGTAAGATTGAGGAACTGATGTACTGATAGAGCCATATGCCTTCCTGATGATTCTCATGTCAAACATGAATTTTGCCAGCATGTCCGAACCTGCAAATAGTGTAAAAATAATGGCTTTGATGCATCAGGTGGAAAAACTGCAGGAGCTTGAAAAGCTTTGTATGGTCTTAAAGGGATTGTCCACCCCAAATATAGAATTCACACATGTCCTTCCTCTAACATTGTGCGGCTCAGTTTAGTAGTGTGAACTTGAGCTAGTTACTCCTTAAGTTGAACAGCAGAGAGACAGTTTGTACCGATGATGTCATCTTGAGACATATAGTCTAGTCGGTGTAAATTGGACTCTGACAGCAGCCATGGAGCGTTTTCAAGGATATGAGTACATTTTGCCATTCATATCTAAAAGCTCTGCGTTCAAATCAAACTCCTTTGGATGTACAGATGGGTGACATATTAAAGCTATGTTGCCCTGGGCCCCTTTAGCAGGTTGATCTGGCCCTGGGCAGAGAACACTGTCTACCCATAGACTGTATATAAAGATGGATGGTGTGTCTCCACTTCCTCCCACTGTACAAAAGTGAAGCCATAACACGGGGATACAGGCGCTGCCATCTTGTAATTTTGGAGCCAGAGTCTGCGCAGTAGTGATCGGGCGGTGGAGCCGCTGTATCAAAGTCCTGCCCGTTCTATCATATCACCATACTATCCATTGTTCTGAAAGAACAGCTAAGCAATAATCACATGTAGGCTAGCTCGGCCAATCATTTAGTTGCTTTTGCTATTTTTCTATAGATACATTAAGCTTAAACAGAGGGGGCAAAAATACATTAAGCCCCATTAAAGGTCCCATATTGTGTTCATTTCCAGGTTCGTACTTGTATTTTGAGTTTCTGCTAGAACATGTTTACATGCTTTAATGTTCAAAAAACAATTCTTTTTCCTCATATTGTCTGTCTGAATATACATATGTATTCACACTCTGTCTGAAACGCTCTGCTTTAGCGTCTGTCTCTTTAAGGCCCCCTCCCGAAAAAGCCCAGTCTGCTCTGATTGGTCAGCGTTTCTGGGTCTTCCGCATGAACACTCTAGGTGTCTCTGCACCGTCATTGCAGCCGGGGAATGACTGTAACGGTACTGTAGCGGCACTTTCTACCTATATATAGTATAGTTGTGACATCACAACCGTACAGACAATCGCAATCCGTTCTCTTTGGATTGAGGGTTATGATACTTTCACTGTATTTATATAGCACCTTAACTTGCATTATAATAAAAAAAGACATGGAAATCTCACTTTTTACAATATGGGACCTTTAATACTCCTTTGGTTCTAGTAACTGTGAAGTCCAAAGCATTGCATAGATTCACGTAATTTTCAAGCCCCGGCTTTTGTTCTTTTTCTTCACACATTTATTCAGGTTTTCCTTTTTCACCCATCTAAAATAATAACAAAGGTATACAGATCTATTGACTTCAGTAAGTTATTCAGCATGAATGGGCCCACCCTAAATACGGTCATGAGATGTCGTTATCTTTCTTTGCTTAAAGGTGTTAAACTAAATGTTAAACTTGCACATGTGAATTCTGATTTTGTGTGGATTTTCCCTTTAATTTAGCACAAACAGCCCCGTGTGTATCGGTTGTATCGGTGTGTACTGTTGTTCAGATTAACGTGCTGTAAAAATGGCAGCGAATGCAACTGCATGATAATGACTAGGGACATATTTTCTTTTCGTTTATTGAATTCAGACGTCACTTTGTACACCGTAGAGGTCG